>NW_023494785.1:40088904-40183904 GCF_904425465.1 Colossoma macropomum
AAACTTTACTATCAGCACTATGCATTCCTGTAGGTAGAGTTCTGGCATCCACCAAACCCAGATTTGTCCATCGGACTGCCAGATAGTGAAGCATGTTTCATTACTCCAGAGAACACGTTTCCAGTGGCTCCATGCTTTACACCCCTCCAGCCGACACTTGGCATTGCGCATAGTGATCTTAGTCTTGTGTGCAGCTGCTCAGCCATGGAAACCCATTTCATGCGGCTCCTGATGCACAGTTCTTGTGCTGGTGCTGCCTCCAGAGGCAGTTTAGAGCTCTGTAGTGAGAGATGCAACAGAGGATAGATTATTTTTATGCACTTCAACAGGATGACTGTGAGCTTGCGTGGTCTACTGCTTCATGACTGAGGCCTATGTTGCTCCTAGATACTTCCATTTCACAATAATAACACTAACAGCAGATCTAGCAGGGCAGAATTTCACAAACTGATGTAGCAAAAAGCTAGGCTGCAGCTGAGACAGGTGGGTCCTCGATAGCACCGTCCTGTGTTTGTTTTACATAACACAAAATGGAACAGTCGGCTCAGCATTTCTTTAACGTGGACAGGTGCACGCGCAAAGGATTAAAACTGTGAGAATGCTTACGAAAATGCAAATATTCGAAGAACAGCCTTTCAGGATGTACTGCTCTACATCCAATGCAGCCCATCTTTTAGAAAGCAGCTGAAATGCTACTGTTCAAAGGTTCAGAATCACTGTTTTCAGTAATAAACAATGTTGTTGCAGATAAATGCGAAAAATGATACAAATGATACTCTTAACTCACGTCACATGTTTCAAATACTAAAAAGGAAACTGTAAAATAAATGCAGAAAAGCTAAACGTGTCCATAATGACAAAACAAAGATACAGATAAAATAAGCTGTAGAACAAAAAATGAACAAGTACTAATAAAATGAACACCCAGAATAAAAAATATATACTGAATAAAATTTTAATAAAATTAACATCCTGAATAAACTTCAAAGAATATAATGAAAATGTGCCAAAGCAGCAAATGAGCACTTTTCCCACTGTTTCTCTGTCCTTCTGTATCTGTTACACACGCATATAAACACACACACACTTGCCTGAACAAAGCCCAAAGTCACCCCCGGCCCTCCAACAGCAAGTGTTACTGATCCCATTTCTCTTCACACACACACATACACACACACACACACACACATACACACACACACACACACATCCTTCAAAAGGTCCTGAATCATCTCAGTGTTTTTTACACCTTGGGGGGCTCTTCAGTCAGAAAGGCTCTCGCTAACCCCACCGCTGCAGAGACCACGTGCCATTCTGAAACAGGACACCACACACACCGTTCTGCAGTATGTGTGCGTGTATGTGTGTGTGTGTGTGTGTGTGTGTGTGCATGTATATGTGTGTGTGTGTGTGTGTGTGTGTGCGTGCATGTATATGTGTGTCTGTGTGTGTGTGATTGTGTTAAAACAAAAATTATAGAATTATAGAATTCTAATTATGTAACTTTGGGACTACATATGGTCATAATATTACATACATACTTATACATATGTATAGATTACAAATACAGAATTTTTACATATAGATATTTGCATAGATATAATACATATGTGACATTTTTACACATACATACTTTCATACATATATAACATAGAACATATAATTTTTACATATAGATACTTTCACACACACACACACATATATATATATATATATATATATATATATATATATATATATATGTGTGTGTGACATTCTGTTATTACATACATATGACATTTGAAATCACCAGCTGCTGTGTACATTGTATCAAAATTTCATGATGAATGGACCAATCGAAATAGACTTGGAATATGTCTCTTATGTGTTATATGGAACATTATTATTATTACATATAGTACTATACTGTACTATAGTATAAATGTTCAATATGAAGCATGTGACCCCACATCCTGACACATATATATAAAAACAAACTGTATTTATGTGTTGGGGGGAAGTGACTGTGTGTGGGCATGACATTGAACACATGAGAGGGTGAGCTATAGATTGAATGGATGGGGGAGAGAGAGAGAGGGATGGATGGGTGGATGTATAGATTGGGTGCTTCCGCAGGGGAATGAGTGGAATGTGAGTCTGTGTCAGTCCCAACATTCTGCAGGCCTGACATTCCCAGAGTGATCAGGCTGCCCCTCAACAGCTGTGAGAGTGGAGGGCGTAGCGGCCATTTGTAGAGCCGAGTGGACAGACGGCCACAACAGACCTCTACACTCACGTTGTTTTGGCGTTTGCCGTTTAATGTTACCTTAATTATCTTAAGATAGATCAGCTAATATCATGACACCGTATTTGTGGCCTTCACAGCTAGCTGTGCTGAGATTGCGATTAGCTTAACGTTAGCTAACTAGCCTAGAAGGATGGTTTATGGGATCAGTTACAGTCGACAGGGATAGAGGGTGAGAGAGAGAGAGAGAGAGAGAGAGAGAGAGAGAGAGAGAGAGAGAGAGAGAGAGAGAGACAGAGGAGGATAGAGCTGTAAAGGGAGGGATAGAGAAAGCAAAAGAGCAAGAGAGAAATTTAGAGGGAGTGAGAGAAAGTGAGAAAGGGCAGGAGAGCAACAGTGAATGAGAGAGAGAGAGAGATGTAGTGAGAGAGAAAGAGAGAGAGAAAGAGAGATGTAGAGAGAGTGAAAGAGCAAGAGAGAAAGTGAGATAGCAAGAGAGGCCGAACAAGAAACAGAGCTGTAGTGAGAGAGAGAGAGAAAGAGAGATGTAGAGGGAGTGAGAGAGCAACAGTGAGAGAGAGAGAGAGAGAGAGAGAGAAAGATGTAGTGATTGAGAGAGCAAGAGAGAAGGGTGTAGATCAAGTGAGAGAGAGACAGCAAGAGAGAAAGTGAGAAAGCAAGTGAGATAGCGAGAGATAGAACAAGAAACAGCTGTAGTGAGAGAGCGGAAGAGCAAAAGTGAGAGAGAGAGAGAGAGAAACAGAGAGAGAGAGCAAAAAAGAAAGATGTGATGAGAGAAAGTGAGAGAGATAGAGAAAGAGAGATGTAGAGGGAGTGAGAGAGAAAGTGAGAAAGTGAATGAGATAGAGAGAGCGAGAACAAGAAACAGAGAGCTGTAGTGAGAGAGAAAATGAGAGAGAGCGGGAGAGCAATAGTGAGAGAGAGAGAGAGCAAAAAGAGATGTAGTGAGAGAAAGTGAGAGAGAAAGATACAGATTGAGTGAGAAAGAGATAGAGCACAAGAAAGAGATGTAGAGGGAGAGAGAAGGTGAGAGAGAGAGAAAGTGAGAAAGAGCGAGAGAGAGCAACATCGAGACAGAGAGGACAAAAAAGAGATGCAGAGGGAGAGAGAGAGAGAGAGAGAGAGAGAGAGAGAGAGAGAGCGAGCCTGTGTGTGAATGTGGTATTAGCTCTGTGAATTCCCTTTTCCAAAAACAATCAGTGATTAATTAAGCTCCTGAAAATAAGCGCCACAGACGTGAGAGATTTAATTTCATGCAAATTGTGATGTGATGAAGCGCCACGCTCCGCTGTCCACCTTCGGGGAAAATAACTCTCTCTCTCTCTGTTTCCCTCTTCCTCTCTCGCCCGCCCTCCCTCTCTCTCCAGATTTACAACATTTTCAAAACTCTGAGACGTCCCTCAGCCATCTGAATCCCTCTGAAAGCAACCCTTCCCTCTCTTTTCTCATCTTCAGAGGTATCTCCTCCCTTTTCTCAATCCCCTCTCTCTCTCTCTCTTTCTTCCTCACTGAATTCCTCACAGGATAGGGCCTGCTCTTTCACGCTTCGCTGCGCTTCATCAGAAAAAAAAAAAAACAGCATGAGCAGGAAGGAAAAAAGAGAAGAGTGAAAACTTTGCTGTGGATGGCAGTAAAGAAAGATATAAAAGAGAGAAACATTTGGCACAAAAGAGAGAGACTGGCCACTCTTCAAGAGGGCACAATACAGAGAGAGAGAGAGAGAGAGAGAGAGAGAGAGAGAGAGAGAGAGAGAGAGAGACAGAGACAAAGCCGATGTGAGGAGACGAATGGAACAGTGTTCAAAGGTCACAGTGAAATGTAAAAGAGGATTGGGAGTTACCACGGCTACACACAAAGCTCGGCCTGCCAAAGGAGCTCAAAAGAAAAGGAGCGAACGAATGAGGGAGGAGGGGGGAAGTGAAAAGCAAGCAGGAGAAATCAGCTCGACATGAAGTTTGCAAAAAAAGTTGAGGCCATGTTTTAGAGTCAGGCCTTTCATTAGACTTGGAAAAAGGCCCCAATCTTATAGCAATAAATTGGAGCAATAAAAATCCATTAAAATGGCACTGCAGCCTTCAATCAAATGTCCAGCTTTCCCGCTTATTCCAAATGTACTTGATCAGCCAAGACATATTTGGGTTTTTTGTTGAGATAGAGGGGTAGGGCAAAGTGTTAAGGCTACTTGGCCCTTCAAACGGAAGCAACAGCAACACTCTAAACAGAGAGTTATGAGAAAAAAGGAATAACCGGCAAGATGGCTGAACAACAGTGTATTATGGTCCTTTTCTTCATTACAAGCATAGAAAATCGCTAGTAATAAGCTGTTGTCTCGCTAGCTAGCTAAATATCCATTCCACCTTAAATGGTACAGCAGTTACATTCTGGTGCCTCAGGCTTCAGAACTGTTGCTCCATTTAAGGTGGAACGGGAAAATTCGAATAAGAATCTGGCCAATATCTGACTTCAGCTTCATATCACTGAAGAATTAGGGGTGGGTGATAATAAATAATTGCCCCCCTCTTTGAAGGCATATGATTCTGAACTAAAGCCCAGTATATGCGATGCTAACTGATAGCTACACGCTTTCATCACTTAGCTACATTAGCCTCATAGCTCCAGTGCAAAACTAAAGAAGCAAACTAAAGACAACAAACATCAGGGCTAAAAATTCAAAGTGGTTTGAGGCAGATGTGCGATGATTTAAGCATACAGTTTGTGATGCTAACTGATAGCTATACATTTCCATTACCCCTGATAGCTAGAGGATAGTGGACCACTGTTGGCCCGCTGATGGCAAAGCTGGTGGTCCACTGGCGTTTTGTCCAGTGTTTTCTGGGCGGCCCACCGGTGGTTAAGCAGAGTATTAGACAAAATGCCACTTTCCGCTCATTTTCAACTCATAGTCCAATTTACTGTACCAGCTTTCTTTAGTTACACCTTGTAAATTAGTTTAGTAAATCATTTTAATCAGTAAAACAATATTATATAATAAATATAATAATATAACATTTTTTTTATAAAATCATTTCACATTAGGCCCAGTCATTATTTTTTTCTCATAGTTGTTTGTAATATTTGTCTTAGTTTATTTATCTAAAATGAAAAGCTCTGTGAACTGAAAATCTGTTTGAGGAGATTAAAAACTAGTTAGCCATTGTATGCAGGACAATAATCTGGGTGGTGGTCCGAGGGTGGACCAGCAGTGGCAAATAGCCAGCAGGGTGCCGACCTTATCAAGCCAGTGGACTGATATATGCTCGCTGTCTGGGACTTAGCTACATTAGCCTCAGGGTTTCAGTCTGAAAAGAAGCAAATTTAAGACAACATGTCCAGATTAGGGCTACATCTCAAAGCAGATTGAGGTAGATGTGATGAGGCATGTGTATGTGATGCTAACTGATAGCTATACGCTTCCACTATTTAGCTACATTAGCCACAAATCTCCAGTGCAAAAAGAAGCAAACCTAAGACAACAAATAGGGCTACAACAACTCAAAACAGTTTGAGGCAGATGTGTGATAATTTAGGCATGTTTATGTGATGCTAACTGATAGCCATACGCTTCTATTATGGCTGTATTAGCTCTGTAGCTCCAATGCAAAACTAAAAAAGCTAAGATTCATAGCTGACAAGTGTGTAATGATAGACATGGATGCTAACAACTTCCATTAGCTACATTAGCCTCGTAGCTCCGGTGCAAAACTGAAGAAGCAATCCCTTAACAGGCCTATTTGGCATCGCCCCTGATTTGTGCCTGGCTGCAACTTCACAATGTGTTATTGCCTTCACAACCTTGCTGGCCAGACGTGCCATTCTTCTTAAATGGAGACAGGCCTCTCCACTATCCCATGATAGTTGGATCCAGGATGTCCTATTATGCATCAAGCTCGAAAGGCTAAGATTCTCCCTGAAGGGTTCCTTGAGATCCTTTCACAGGACCTGGGATCCTATGCTTGATTTTATCAACAACTCTGTTTCACTTGAAGATAGCGATGCCTAAATATGTGAATTGAGAGGGTTATTTATTTATTTATTTATTTATTTTTAGTTCTTTATCAATTTTATTGATACATTTGTACATATTGTAATTTATCATTTACATTTATTAGTATTAACGTATTGATTTAGACCACTCTTGTTCTGGTAGATATTCTGTTTATCTCTGTCAGATTCCCAGGAGCAGCTTTAGTGGGAAGTATGTGTTCTAAGGGGGTGGGTGGGTTAAGGTCGAAGGGTAAGGGGTTGATGCAGAAGCACGCCTGTTGTTGTTTCACTTGAACAATGTAATAAGTTTGTGATTCTACAAAATGCAATAAAAAGATATGGAACCAAAGAAGCAAACTAAAGGCAACAAACATGTTTACATCAGGGTTACAGAAATTCTAAGTGATTTGTGGCAAATGTGTGATGATTTAAGCATAGAGCTTATGGGATGCTAACTGATAGCTACACGCTTTCATTACTAGCCACATTAGCTTCAGAGTTCCAGAAACTTAAGACAACTACATGTCTAGATTAGGGCTACAACAATTCAGAGCAGTTTGAGGCAGATGTGTAATGATTTAGGTATGTTTATGTGATGCTAACTGATAGCAATACGCTATTTAATACCACTATTTAGCTGCATTAGCCACAAAGCTCCAGTGCAAAAAGAAGCAAACCTAAGACAACAAACATGCCTTCATTAGGGCTACAACAATTCAAAGCAGTTTGAGGCAAATGTGTGATGGTTTCAGCCTAATGTAATGCTAACTGATAGCTATACGCTTTCATTATAGCTACATTAGCTCCGTAGCTCCAGTGCAAAGCTAAAGAAGCAAGCTTGAGATAACAAACATTTACATTAAGGCTAAGATTCAAAGCTGATAAGTGTGTAATGATATAAGCATGGATGCTAACAACTTCCATTAGCTACATTAGCCTTGTAGCTCAACCCTGGTGAAGAAAAACCCATTAGAACCATTAGGATATCCTATAATGGTTTTTGTTTTCTGATGGGAACTGGCTTAATGGTTACAATCATTAGTGGAGATCCCATCCAAATCCCTGCTGTCGGAAACAAAACCTTGTATCTCCATTTTGTCGTTTTTCAGTTTTTGGCATAATTTGAAAATGCCTGTTGCCTTTTACATTGTTTGTAGATTTCATGATGAATAGACTAAATGAAGCGGCCCAAAATGACTTGGAAAGAAGTCTGGTTCCATTGACATACATTAAAAGTAAAGTATGTTTTTTCCTTCTCCTGTAAAGTTACCGTTTTGGGGATACAAGGTTTTGCTCCGACAGCAGCGAAATGCTAGTATTAGCCACAGGTTGGCTGTTTAACTGTTGCACTGTGAAATAAACGCGTCAAGAAAAGCCAAAACACATTTCAAAACCACAAAGAACCAACAGTTAACTTAATGGTTTCTTGTTTTTTTTTTTTTTAGAAGGCAGTGCTGGTTTTGGCAACACCATTGCTTCAAATTCCACCCTGCGATTGACACTGGGTGCTGATTTTGGTAGTCACCATTTAGGAATGCCACCACTCCGTCCTGAAAAGACTCGAATTGAATAGAGTGCTTGTTCAATCTCAGTGTTATTAACCACACAAAGTACAGCAATAAAGCTGAATCAGGCCAACAGAAAGAAAACAATGGAAGACAGCCATAAAGAGGCTCCAGCTAAATTTGGGTCAGAGTCTTTAACCATTAAACACGTGGTTTCTGAGTGTTTGTTTGAGCCTCCAGGGCTGAGTGCAGATTGCTAATGAAATGTAGCTCCAGTAAATTAAGCGCAGCTCCATATGAAGATAGAATGAGAGTTTTCAGGCCTTAAAATCGACACCAGGAGCTCAATAACATTAAATTCTCTCTTATCAAACGTTCTGTAATCTAATCTCAGTCTCTGTCTGGGTTTTTCAATCTAGCAAAGTTCCTCATAGGCATGGCTGACTGAAATTTAGGGGGTAGTTGCAACAGCTAAAAGGTTGATACAAGCACACTTAATTCATTACAGTTCTATATTGTTTGAACCACATAACTTTTCCAATCGAAATACATAGAAATACGGTGCTGTGCAAAGGTCAGAGACCACCCTCTAAATCAGGCATGTCAAACTGGGGACCTTCTGAGCCAAAGTGCTGCGGAGATTAGCGTTTACCCTCATTGAACGCTCTGAATTTAGTTCATGAAGGCTTTGCTAATTAGCTGATGAGCTGAATCAGGTGTGTTTGATGAAGCAGAGTGTTGACGTCTGCAGTGTTTTGGCCCACGAGGACTGGAGCCTGACACATGTGCTCTAAATATAACATCATTTTTTCTGTATTTTGTGTCCAGCCTTTATTCAAAGATCTGCAGGGATGTGTTTCACCCCTTCAAAGTTCAGTCTTCGAATTTGGTTTAGAATTTTCTGCTTCCAGTCCAAGTAATCCCAAACATTTTCAATGACATTGAGGTCTGGACGCTGAGGATGCTGAGTCCACTATTCTGAGAGCACCAGCAGATTCTTTATTCAATTTGCAAGTCTTCTCACTGTTTATCTGTTGGTGCTCTACCAGGTCTTCCAGGTGGTTGTTAGGAGTCCCATTTTTCTCTATCTTTTAATCATTTTTTGAACTCCATTTTTGGAAACTCCCGTTTCCTTTGACGCTCCTTATAATGTGGATTATTGTAATGATTGACTGAGAAACAGGTGCACAGCACGGAAGATTTTTAATGCATGTATGAAAAATACTATCCAAAATTTGTAGCCAAAAGGGCGGTCAGAAGATCAAAAGCAGGGGCTATCACAGGCTGGTCAAAAGCGCATCAACATTTGTCAAAACCACAAAATTCACTGTCACGGTTACAGAATAGGACGGGCTCAGACATGCAACACCAGAGACTTGGCAAAGACACTGAGGCTGGACTAAATATCCCAGTCTCTGATTACAGCCCATTGAGTTTCAGGTATAGTGAGTAGGCCTAATAGCTGGGGCTGAAGCAGGCCAGTGATCAGTAGACCAGTGACGCAGAGTGCTGGAGCTCAGGGGGTGTTTATGGGGGCATGACAATTATCATACATCTAATCTTTTCAGTAATATGTCCATAAAGATCAACAACTAAATATAATTACTGAAAATAATCAGTACTTACAGTAATTATCAGTATAATTACTGATATTTACTGTTGAAAGTCTCAAGTTATTTATTTTTGACTGGAATGTAGAGGAGCAAATATCACCACAATAAAACTGAAACATATTTTGGTTACATAACACCTATAGTATGTTTTTCACGAATCTGTGCATATAAAATGTGTTACAACTAACCCAATCATGGGTAGGCATTAGCATGGAGACTTTAGCATGGCTAGCACCCACTAGCCATGTTTACATGCAGCCCGATAATTTGTTAATAATTAGCTTAATTGGAATAGAATACGTCCTTGTAAACACCTCAATCAGAATAGTCTAGTCTGATTGAGGCCATTCGCAAGGCAATTCCTATCAGACTGATCGAGGTGGGTAATCCTGTAAATAATCTGTTAAATAGGAGAATAATAATTGTGTAAATGCCTGTATCTGATTACATTCCCTATCGGAAAGTTTAAGTCCGTTCTGATCATGTTCGTCGCGTCATAGTGAAAGTTTATACCGTTCAACATGGCGGAGCAGAAACTGGTCTGCAGAGGAGACGAAGTTTATGCTCTGATCTTTAAAAGACGGCAGTGGAACGGACGTCCAGCTTATGTGTCTCAGAACACGACGTCTTCCTCTCGGCCTTCTTTAATAAGGACATGTGAAAGACGTTTTCCTGAGTCTGACATCATTGTAAAGCAATTAAAACACAAGCACTGCTCACTGCTGCTCATCTCACTCTGACTGGACTCACGTGATGCTCGTTGTCATGGTAACGTCTACATGAAGCCATACTTTTGGGTTGGATTACTTGTGCATATAAATGGAGATTTTCCATCAGATTGTTGAGTAGAGTGAGCAGATAAACACCTCAGTCTTAATTCGGAATGTAGTTAATCGGCAAAATGCATGCAAACATGTAAGTTATTTACATGCTTCAAAATGGTGCTGTTAAAGCCACCAAGCGGGGGATTAAAATAATGCAAATTCTGTGATTTACACACACAATCCAGTAAACTTTTATGTTGTAAAAACAGTCTTCAGAGTGAATCTTGAGAAATATCTGTCCGATTGCTGACTTGACATTCTACTTAAACTTGATTAGCATAAAATAACAAAATTACAATAATAAAATTATATTTTACCCACATTACACTGATAAAAAATATTACGCTCAAAAAAATTAAGGCAACTTTTTGCATCAGATTATGTAAAAAGATGGTGCTTCAAGGGTTCTTTAGTAAAAAAAATAGTTTTATACAGAACAATGAACACTCAAAGAACCCTTTACTTGATTAAAGGGTTCTTTGCTTCATGAAAGGGTTCTTCATATTGATGGAAAATGTTCATGAATGTGCTATAGAGTGTTCTATATAGCACCAACAAGGGTTCTTCTATTGTTACAAGCTTGACACCATAACAATAGAAGAACCTGTTTGAGTGCTATATAGAACCATCTACAGCACATTCTCCATCAATCTGAGGAACTTTTTCACTATGCAAAGTACCCTTTAATCATGCTGAGGGTTCTTTAAGTGCTCATGGTTCTTTACTAAAGAACCCTTGAAGAACCATGTTTTTTAAGAGTAGCTCAAGCAAGACTAGCCTTTGCATAAACTACTTAATTTTAATCTTAATTTGCATAAAAAATAGATTTTACACATAGATTCAACCTAATTTTTCAAGTAAGCACTTATTTTTATGTATTACTCAAAAATAAAATGTCAGATTTACTTAAAGATGTTATGTCAAGTGGTTCCACGCAACACGACAAGGGTGAGTAAAACAAGCAAAAATGAACATGCAAATCGATGGTATCAGGAGCCAATGGGAAAGAGTTTTACTCAACAATATTGCATTGACCAAGCAGACACTAACTAAGTAAATCTGATAACTCACTTAATCTCATTGAAACAACACAACTAATTCAGTTTCACTGATTTACATGCATTTCTTTAGTAACTTTAACGGATTAAAACCAACAACAGGGCATTTTTTCATGTTTTAGATTGTAGGTTGTGCACCACTGTCTCCAACATAACGCATAAACACAAGCACAATCACTTCAGACTGATGCCAGAGGTGTGTATGTGTTGGCAAGCAACTGTTGGCTCCTCTGGTGCAGCCTGGCTACCAACTACAGTTTGCGCTCTCCTTCCAACAGCTGGGCAAGTATCAACACATAGCCTATGAACACTCTCTTTCTTTCACCTCCTGCCTGTTCTAATGCTCTTTTAACAAGCCTATGTAGACTTGGCCTTGTTATTTCCCCTCAGGGGAATCCCTGATGCCACCTTATGGGCCATTCCATCACTATATTAGCCCAAGTGAATCTTAAATGATGACAAAGCTCATTAGCACAGCAATGAACTACTTTAAATAGCTTAATATTTCAAATATACTACTGATTTGCTGTGTATGGGTTAAATGTACAAACTACAGCTGGCAACAACAAAACACCACGATTCTTCAAGATGAGTTAATTTAAATGTTCAGATTTTTTTGCATGATTCTCTTGTTGGGATGTAAACAAAGTCATTCAAAGTGGTTTTAATGTAAAATTGCTTTTTCTATAGAAACTTACAGACTCAGATTTCTTTACAATGGTGGTGAATGGAACCAGGGGTCCCCATGTCTACAACACAAATATAGTCATTTTATTTACCATCCAAAACCACCGGTGAACCTATATGTCCTTTAAGATTTTGAATGTAATGTTGACAATGGTGAAATAGTGGAATATCTGAAAAAATATGTTTTCTTTGGGGACTATTTTGCCATACAACTTTGCTTTTAGAGGCATTAAAGTATTTCGACGTCTGGTTCCTATCACCACCACCAGCACCATTAACAAATGTTGTTTAGGCAAGTTTCTCTAGAACTGAGCATTTCACACCAAACCAGTCTGAATGGCTTTGTTTACATCTCAACCATTTAACTATATAGAAATTTTGAAAAATTGGTGGAGTTCCCCTGCAAGCAAAGCTTACAGCTAAACTAAGCAGTTATTCACAAACTGTGTGTTTAGACTTCTCAAAAAACGTTCTGCATTACAAAGTCTGCACGGCTAGCTGATTAGCTCAGTGAGGCTAACCTAGCCAAACCTAGCCAAAGGTGGCTAATTTCTGACAGAAAAATCTGCTCTTCGCTGACCGCCCTGCCTCGTCCAGCGAATAAACACTTGTGACACACTTTCAAGTGGTGAGTCGAGGCTGACGAGGGCATGTTTTAAAGAGCATTGAAACAGGGCCCTTGTTTCTCCCTCTACCTGCCCCTCCGTCCATCATTTTCTTCTTTTACCTCCACACGCGGCCGCCACACCCTGTTTTTCCCCTCTTTGGCTTGTGAAACATGGCCTACTCCAAGTGTAGGCTTACTTCATTTGAAGCATTACCACTTTTATCCCCTATTCCGCTAAACCCCCGCACAAGCGCTAGCATCTCTGACTGCTGCTGAAAGCTCAAGGCTATCTGTTAGCGCTGAGGCTCCTAAATCACTGTCTTTACTGCCTCAGGGAGGTAATTGTATACAGTTACAGAGGCTCACTCTATAATAATGCGCCCTTTTCTTTAACAACAAAGGCGAAATCTCCAGGTAGGCTTCACTTTGGTTTACTTTTTTTTTCTCAAGACTGCATAAATACATAACGTCACTCCTGAACAGGTTAAGCTAACATATATTATAGACAACTTGCTCATTTGCAGCAACCTTGAAGGCCTGCTGCAAATTTACACAAACGTTTTTTCAAAATTTCTGTATAATTCAATCATTGAGATGTAAACAACATCATTCAGAGCAGTTTGATGTCAAAATTTGTGCTTTTTTTCAAGACAAATTACAACTATTTACAGTGGTGGTGATGGGAACCAGGGGTCACAGTGTCTACAGCACAAATTAACCCATTTTATTTGCTAATACAGTGGTAAATGTGAAAAAAAATATTTGCTGGGGACTATTTTGCCTTACAACACCCTGTATGTACCCTTCCTCCGTGAATGGATTTGAAAAAATATGCTTCAGGCCAAAACCTTCTCTAAAACCTGTCATTATACAACGTATCAGGCAGTGTATTCAGAGCTATTTTGTATAATAACTCTATGCGAGGTAGCTTTTAGAAGCATTAAAGTGGAATTCCACAGATTTTTCATAAATTCTGTATAATTCAATCTTTGAGATGTAAACAAACTCATTCGGGGTAGTTTGATGTGAAAGGATTTATTGTAGAGAAACTTGCCAACTTAGATTTCTTTACAGTGGTGGTGATAGGAACCAGGGGTCGCATTGTCTACAACACAAATATGCCATTCCATTTACTATCCAAACTGACCAATGAACCTAAACATGTCTTCTGATTTTTTTTATATGTGATGTTGATCATGGTAAAAGTGGTAAATCTGGGAAAAAAATTTCTTTGGGGACTATTTTTCCTCACAACACCCTACATATACCCCTCCACCATAAATGGCTTTTAAAATTTATATGTTTCAGGCCAAATCCTTCCCTCAAAACTTTAGTAAAACAATGTGCCAGACATCAGGCAGCATTTTCATAACCATATGTAATAACTTTTTGTGAGGTAGCTTGCAGAAGCATTAAACGCTTCAGACGTCTGGTTCCTATCACCACCAGTCTGAACTCTTCTAACTTGGTAATTTTCTCTTTAACAGAGCATTTCAAATCAAATCACTCTAAATGACTTTATTTACATCTCAACCATTTAATTATGCATGAATTTTGAAAAATCAGTGGAATTCCCCTTTAAACGTATTAGACGTCTGGTTCCATTCACCACCACTGTGAACAGTTGTAAATTAACCAGATTGGAGCACCTCACATCAAACCGCTCGGAATCACTTTGTGTACATCTTATGAAGGCATTTCTGTGAAAATCACCTCTAATCACAATAAAAAGAAAGAGCTGAAGAGGCAAATGACGCTGTTTCACTTTCAGAAATATAATATTTGGCGTAATCGTCACTGTTTCTCTGATATGTTTTTAAAAAATATGACTCTTTCTCTCTCTCAGCGTCGAGTATCACTTACAGAGCCGTTGCCAGGGCACGCTCGCGCCGCCCCATGCCCGTCAGCGATTGGTGGGCTGCCTAATGAATATTCACATGAGAACGCGGTGATTGGACGCGGCCGGTGAGCGTTATGTAAATGAGCACCTGGTAGAGGGAAAAAAAGATTCCAAGCTTGAGCTCTGATTGAGAAATAAGCGGAGCAGCACAGCCTGCGCACGATTTTACGGAGTTTACGCAGAAAATAATATCAGTTTTCGCTCTGTTGGGATAGTTTTCAGTTTCCAAGTTGGACGAGTGGGTGTTAAAACTTGTTTCCCCCCGCCTGTATTTCAGAAGGAGTTGACTTTATCGTAGTTTACAGTGCTGTGTCTAAAGGTTAGTCAGGGTTAGTCCTGCGCAGGAAAACCGTTGGATTTCTACCTGCACTCAACTCGACTGTACCGCCACACTCACCGAGGAGTTTGGATTAAAACGGGACTAAAACTTTTGCTTCTGCTCCGGTGTCACGACTCCGAAGACTCCTGCTTGCCTTTTCGGTGAGTAACGACAACACAGGCTAACTATTTTTAACGAGGGTGAAGTTGGTTTCCTATTCGCCAGCTTCTTTTTCGAATTTCTTCGTTCCACCTTAAATAGTGCAGCAGTTACATTCTGGCGCCTCGGTCGCCGGAATGTAACTGCTGCACCATTTAAGGTGGAACGGCAAAATTCGAACAAGAAGCTGACTTCAGCTTCATCTATTTTTAACCAGTCATGCGGAGAGCTGGATAATGCAGATAGATATATTTGAGAATAAAAGTGCTTCAGTCAGGCTGTCTGCCCGGCTCCAGAGCTCGTTGGTCGGTTCTCTGGTGGACTCGGACGGCTGGCCGGCCGGCCGGCCGCCCGTTGTTGGGATTGATTGCTTTCGCCTGAGAAGACAAATTAGTTGTAGATTAAAAAGAAGATTCCACCGTTTCTTCAAAAATATCCGTATAATTAAATCGATACGCTGTAAACAAAGTCATTTGGAGGGGTTTGGAGTCAAATGCTCCGATCTACAACACTTACCAAGTCAGAATCTTTCACAGTGGCGGTGATAGGAACCAGACGTCTGGCTTGTTAAAAGGGGAATCCCACCAATTTTTTCAAAATATCTGAATAATGTAGTCATTCATAGTGGTTTAACGTGAAATGCATCATTGTGGAGGAACTTACAGTCACAGTGTCTACAACACAAATGTAGCCGTTTTATTTACCATCGAAAACCACCAGTGAACCTACACGTGTCTGCTGAGCTTTTATATGTAATGTTGATGGTGGTAAATTAATCATACATCTGAAAAGAAGTTCAAATAAATGGATTCGAATACATTTTAAGCCAAGACTTTATGCCAGAACTATCATAAAACAATGTGCCAGGCATTTCGTAGCTATTGCATGTAATAACTGTCTGTGAGGGAGCTTTTAGAGGACGTCTGGTTCCTGTCACCACCACTGTGAACCATTCTGGCTCGGCAAGTTTCTCTAGAACAGAGCGTTTCACACCAAACCACTCCGAATGACTTTGTTTACATCTCAACCATTTTATTATGCAGAAATTTAGAAAAAATGGTGGAGTTCCCCTTTTAAGCAGCCTTTCAGTTATTACATGCCATGGTTATGAATATGCTGCCTGAAGGCTAAGAAGTTGTATTTGTTTTGGCCTGAAACATATTTATGAACATCAGTTCATGGATTCATGGCAGATAGATCAATGCAGGGCGTGTAAATAGAACCCAGGGAGAATTTTTTTAGTAAATTTACCAACATATAAAACAGACAAACTCAGAAGACGTGAGTTGGTTTGTTTTGTATAGTAAATAAAATGCTATATTTGCATTATAGGCCTATTTTTAAAATCCATGCAGGGTTCTGTAAGGCAAAATAGCTCCAAAATACACCTTTAAAACTCATAATGGTTCATTTTGGATAGTAAAAGTCGAAGTTTTCAGTGCTGTATTTGCATTGTAGACACAAATAAAGACCCCTGGTTCCTATCACCACCACTGTAAAGATGTCAGTAAGGTTCTCTACAAGGAACCAGTTGACATCAAACCACTCTGAGTGACTTTGTTTACGTCTCAGTGTTTCGAATTAAACAGAAATTATGCAAGTTGGTTGGAATTCCGCTTTAAACATGTAGGAACTGGCTTTTTTGTCATCTTTTTCAAATCCCAGTCTTTGAAACGGCGTCAGGGAGTCTCTTTCTGTGAGTATAAAGCTTGGAAAGCAGCCACAGCACTGCATGTATGGCTGCCTATCAGTCTGGGGAAGTACCCCACTAATCCTCGCACTGATACTGGATTTATTAAGCCACAATTTCAGAAACCACCTTTTTTAAATTGCCCTAAATTGGGTCAATAATAGAAGCAACAGATTCGCTCTAGTGCGCTGTTTATGCACCTGTAGCGCAACCGTTCGGTATAATTTGACTTGATGGCCAAGTAGAAGTGCGTGGAGCAGCATACACTCATCGTCAAATAAAACCACAATGAAATAATGACTGACGCAGGAGTAAAAGAACACTGTGGGCCGGTTTCCCAGACATGGATTAAGTCTAGCCATGGACTAAGTGCCAGTGCCTGTGGTGAATCACCACTGGGCATTCTTTGGGCTGCATTTGGGCCTCTATGTCTAAAGGTTTGTAGACACCTTTTCTTCCAACGTTTCTTCTAATGTCATTAATAGTGAGTTTGCTGCAGTAACAGCCTCTACTCTTCTGGGAAGGCATTGCAACATTGTTGTGAGTATTAATGAGAGTATTAATGAGGTCAGGTCCTGGGGGGCTTTATACCCCTCTAGATGACACTTGGCATTGGGCATAGTGACCTTGGCTGCTCCATTCTGTTAACAGTGTGTTTCAATGGAGACCAGTGGAAATCAGTATAGGAACTGAAGTTTGTCAGGCTCTATTCTTCTTGTTTTGGTCTAAAATAAAATGTTACAGCTCTAAAATGAGACATGCAAGCATGAAAGCAAAGCCGACAGAAAAAGAACGCAAGTGAACCTAGAAAAGAAATTTGGATAAGTGAAACTTGGTAGAAAGTAGAGGCCGTTCTCACAAATATAGCCTGCTTGAGTAGAAGTGAAAGCACTGTCATGGCCGTCTGGCCCACAGCAGTAATGACACAGGTATGAACACCTGTTAAAAAGGGGATATTTTAAAATAAATTGGCAACATTGATGCTGTATGTTTACCAGATTGATTTAAGGTAGGAATCTGGCCTGAAACTATCATTTAATATCTTGTTTGATTTGACATGTTCTGTAGTATTGCAACCTCAGCTCCATTGATTTGATGCAACATTTTGTACCTTTCTTTGTGTTTTAGTTTTCTCTCATTACAATCCTCAGCATGTATTGCACATATATGTCATAGAACCATTGGGCCAGCCTTTGTATTTGCTAGTTAGTGGAAAACAAACAAACAAACAAACAAAAATTCAAATATCTGGCTGTCGAAAATCCACCCCAAAGCAGTTGTAGCTTCTCAAACATTTATCCTACCTTCGAGACGCATCATCAGAAGGTGTTTTCCTGTCTTTAAACTGGAATATCTTGTTCTAGATACTAGTGGGCGCCGCTGTAAGAGGCGAGTAGGCATGTTCATGACAGATGAAGCAATGGTTATGTTTTTCTTTTTGCCCAGATTGTCACTTTAAGGTGGTTTCTGTGGGTAGCCGGTTTATTGCCTTAATAAAAGTAAAAATCCCGACTACAACATAAAGGAAGCAGTCGTTCGTGTTGAAACAGTGTGTTAAATTCAGTCACTTCGCTTTATGACCACACACACACACACACATACACACACTCTGCTGTGTCAGTGCAGAGCAAACTCTGGAGGTCAGGGGGTCAGTAACGGAGCACAGCAGCCACCTGGAGTTCGGGAGCTGATCGTAAACACGGGGGGTTTTACTGAGCTCATCATCCAGCGCATGGCAGCAAATGTTATGCATGTTTTACACGGCTGTCCAGCGTCTACAGTGCAAAAGGAGATTCGTTGTTTTTAGTAACCTGGCTGCCTTGAAGTGGAATGCCACCAATTTTTCAAAATTTCTGCATTTATTTATTTATACATTTTCTGCAAACTGTCATTTAAAGTGGTTAGAAATAGACTCAGATTTCTTTCCAGTGGTGGTGATAGGAACCAGGGGTCACCATGTCGACAATGGAAATATAGCCATTTACTACCCACCAGTGACCCCACACGAGGCTTCTGAGCTTTTCTATGTAATGATGATGGTAAAATAGTGATAAATCTATAAAGTTACATTTTCTTTCGGGGACTATTTTGCCTCACAACGCCCTGTGTGTACCTCTCCGCCATGAATGGATTTGACATCTTATTTTAAAACTCTCATAAAACAGTGTCCCAGGCATCAGGCAGTGTATTAGCATTTTATATGGTAAGTTTCTGTGAGGGAGCTTTTAGAGGTGGACGTCTGGTTCCTATCACCACCACTGTAAACAAATCAGACTTTAAGTTTCTCTAGAATGCAGCATTTCATCACACACTGAATGACTTTGTTTACATCTCAGTCATTTAATTATGCGGGAATTTTGAAAAATACCCGGATTTCCCCCTTAAAATTGTATATTAATGTATATTAGTTGAAGCTAATTGTAAGTTAATAGATCAGTGATCAGCATCTCACATTCTGTTAGCTTAGTGTTTGAAGTTCATTGACATTGAAATATTAAGGCAGTGAGATTTACTTAAAGTTAACACAGAGTTTACTGTGAGGACTGTTTAAATCTCACTGAAACACTTATACAAGTAATTAGACATATAATTATTATTATTCATTTATTACACACTTTATTACACATTTACGACTAACTACTGTATGATCCTTTAAAGTGATGATTTGGCCAAAAACCAAATGTACACAAATTCCCCCCCTCTTTCTCTTTCTCTCACATTCTTTACCTGTTTCATTCTCTCTAAATCTGTCGTTCTCTTCCTCTTTTCTATTTTTTTCTCTTTCTGTCTGTCTCTTCTTCCTTTCTCTCTTTTTTCTCTTTCTCTTCTTCCTGACTTTCTCTTTTCTCTCTTTCTCTCTTTTTCTCTTTCTCTTCTTCCTCTTTGTCTTTTTCTCATCTTTTTGTTTTTCTCTTTTTAGCTCACTCCTTGTCTCCTACTACTCCTACTCTTTCTTCTCATTCTCTGATCATCTCTTTCTCTCTCTGTCTCTCCTTTTCTTTCTATCTTTCATCTGTTTCTCTCTCACACACACACTTTCTCTCTTTACTTTTCTCATGCTCTCTCTTTCTTTGTCAACCCCCCCCCCATTGGTGTACATACTGTCACTGCAGTAATCGATCACACTGGGTGATCTGTCTCTCTTCATAGCTCATTCTGTCCATCTTTTCTCCTCCTCCTGACACTCCCTCTCTCCCTTCATTCTGCACTCCCTCTGTTATGTTGCAATCAATCATTCCTCCATCACTGCATCTCTCTCTCTCCCTCTCTCTCTCTCTCTCTCTCTCTCTCTCTCTGTGTCCCCTGTTCCTCCTCTTTATCAGCGCGAGTAGCTGCTCTGTTATTTGTCTTTTAACACGTTGTGCTGCTGTGTTACAGCACTGAACGCTGCGCATCTGAATCCTGCATGAAGGTCAAAAACGATGTTTTAGAAATGACTGTACTGAGGTTTTCTATCGTGACTTCAGAACCAAAATAATAATGGTTTTCAGAGCTGTTACGGCATTGTTAAATTATACTGATAAGCCACAGTCACATTACAGATTTGCAGTTTGAGTCAGTGTACGAGACAGACGTGACCTCGGCTGAACTGGAAGATTGGTGACGGAAAAAGTCCAACACTTGACTCACCAGTCATCAGTACCGAATACATAAAAGTAAAGATGATTGACTGCTGAATAATGACTGACATGCCTCTCGGCCAATCACAGTCGTCTCTAAATGTTACTTCCTCCGTCAAGGAAGGAAAAAACTCCACAGAGCTTCTCAAAAGAGACCTGCAGTGAGAACGACAGTATCAGCAGCGTAAATTACTCTGAACTGTTACACTAATAATGGTTGAAAGGTGGTACTGAGAAACACACGATGTCTGACTCACACTGTCCTGATCGTCTGGACGATAGAAGTGTTTTTATTCCATTCCTGAAGCTGAACAAGCTTTTGATTGAACCAGAGCCAGTTGAAGGGCAGCCTGGTCACTTCCTATTTGTCCCATTATATAAAAAAAAGAAATGGCTACAGATTGATAGAGGGTGCCCTCGATGAACTGGGCGAATGGAGCTAAAAACAAAAAAAATGAAGTTTCAGGACATTTATAAGGGAACAGAAAGTGGAAGAATAAATAAATTCTAAATAAAAATCAATGAAAACTTAGCATCACTGCCACTGAGTGCTGATTGGTTGGCATCACTGCCACTGAGAGCTGATTGGTTGGCATCACTGCCACTGAGAGCTG
Organism: Colossoma macropomum; assembly: GCF_904425465.1. Lineage (NCBI taxonomy): Eukaryota > Metazoa > Chordata > Actinopteri > Characiformes > Serrasalmidae > Colossoma > Colossoma macropomum. Next base: position 40,109,730 of record NW_023494785.1, read on the forward strand.
ATTGGTTGGCATTACTGCCACTGAGAGCTGATTGGTTGGCATCACTGCCACTGAGAGCTGATTGGTTGGCATCACTGCCACTGAGAGCTGATTGGTTGGCATCACTGCCACTGAGAGCTGATTGGTTGGCATTACTGCCCCTGAGTGCTGATTGGTTGGCATTACTGCCACTGAGAGCTGATTGGTTGGCATTACTGCCACTGAGTGCTGATTGTTTGGCATTACTGCTACTGAGTGCTGATTAGTTAGCATTACTGCTACTGAGTGCTGACTGGTTGGCATTACTGCTACTGAGTGCTGATTGGTTGGCATTACTGGTACTGAGTGCTGATTGGTTGGCATTACTGCCACTGAGTGCTGACTGGTTGGCATTACTGCTACTGAGTGCTGATTGGTTGGCCTTACTGGTACTGAGTGCTGATTGCTTAGCAGTAGTGCTAGCGAGTACTGATTGGTTAGCATTACTGGTACTGAATGCTGATTGGTTGGTGAGCTGATCAACTCGGTTTCTCTCACAATGTCATGAACGTACATAAGACACTGTTATAAAGTCCAGTGTTCAAAAATATAACAGCAGTTTTGATTATGTTATGATTAAACTTGCTCTGGAGCGCCCTCTAGTGTCTGACATTATCGAGGGGCAGTTCTTCTCACCACATATTCTCTGATCTCACTGCACTGCACTTTGTGTAAACAAGACTTTAGGCTTTATTGACTGAAAAACGCAGCCTGACGTAACAGATACGACAGTAATGTAATGGAGTCTACTTACTGACATGTTCCGCATATTATGAGCCCGAGTTAACCAATGTATATGACCTGATCGGGTCTAGCAAGTTCAGCAGTCAATATAAAGTTTTGTCATAAGACTGACTACATAGGCTAACTGTTAGCTAACTAACACATTTATAGGCTACAGCTTAAGGCAGTGGATGCCAGCCCTCCTGCTGGAGATCGACCTTCCTGCAGGTTTCACTTTCAACCCAGATCTACCACACCTCATGCAGCTAATTAGGGATTTCTAAAGGCAACAATTAGATGGATCAGGTGGGATCAATTAGTTTTGGAGTTAAAGTCTGCTGGAAGGTCGATCCCTAGGAGCTGGGTTGGTGACCTCTTGCTTAAGTTGTAGCCTGAAGAAATGTTGAAAACCTCTCAGCAGCAAAATTTCCCTGCCAAAAGCTACAGTGACCAGACCTTAATACACATGAAATGTGTTGCCCTTGTGCATTTATTTACTATAACTATTTATTCCCACTGTAGCCTTTTACAAAAGGCCAGTTAGTGGAATTATTCAGTCAGTCAACCTTAATTTAAACTACATTGAAGTACATGTAAATTTAGGAAACTGAAAGTGTAGAAAAAAATAAAATAAAATAAAACCAAAAAATTCTTGTTAAAAAAACTGTGAAACAGTACACTCTTAAAAATCATTATTCAAGGGTTCTTTAGTAAAGAAACTGGTTCTATATAGAAACATGAGCACTCAAAGAGCCTTTTACATGACTGCAGGGTTCTTTGCATCGTGAAAGCGTTCTTCAGATCGATGAAGAATGTGCTGTAGATGGGTCTATATAGAATCTTTTTGAAAAGTGTTCTGTATAGCACCCTAAAAAGGTTCTTCTATTGCTGTGATGTCAAGCTTGCAACAATAGAAGAACCCTTTTGGGTGTTATATAAAACCATCTGCAGCACATTTACGAACATTTTCCATCAATCTGAAAATCTCTTTCATGATGCGGAGAACTCTGTAATCTTGCAAAAGGTTCTTTGAGTGCTCATGGTTCGATATAAAACCATTTCCTTTGCTGAAGAACCCTTAAAGAACCCTCTTCAGAGTGTGTGATTATTGGCTTTTCTTCAGTGGTGTATTACGTAAATCAGTAACTGCCCCATCCTTGTGTTTTATAACACTGTGCTTTCTTTGTAGCTTGAAATTGCATTAGTTAATAATTCCAGATTACTGGAAGACATGAAGAAGGAAGAACCCTGCCTGAACGAAAACATGGCTTCGGATTTTCTTTCCTTGTGTTAATGAATAACATAATGTGCTGCACAGTTCATTACATTGTCAGAGCCTTCGCTCTGCATTTGCATGATATGACTTGATTGCACAGAATGAATCTCACTGTCATTCTTAGAAACTAGAGCTGCACCATATGCACAGAATTAGAGACGGCATGATGGCACTGTTTCATGTCCGATACTGATTTTGAAACCTTCAGTATGTTTTGTTTTATGTAAAGCTACTACACTTTAAAATGAGCTTTTTTCAGTAAAGCACTTCACTTAAAGTGACACTGCAGCCGAAATGAAAAATGTAACCATCACTGCCTCTGTTGTAAACTTGCCTGTTCGCTACAGTTGTGCTGCACTACTGTCTAGACTGAGAGTTTCAATATTTAGGGCTAAGAAAGCGCCCTTCATGTGAAGCTGGTACAACTATAGATAGATAGATAGATAGATACTTTATTGATCCCGAAGGAAATTTAGCAGCCAGTAGCAGTCACAGAACACAGGACAGTTATAATAATAAGGGTGATACAATATAAAAAGAAGAATATATACAAAAACAACTATCTACAGTAGGGGTGGGGGGAAAATCGATTCTTAGGTGCATTGTGATGCAGACGTGGACGATTCTGAATCGATTCACAAATGTCAAAAATTGATTTTCTAAATTTTAATTGATAACGTAATGTTCAACAAAAAAAAGAAAAGGAAATTATGTATAGAAAAAAAGATGCATCAAGATACATCAATAATCGTTTTATAATCGTACCGCATCCTCTGAATTGTAATCACATCGAATCGTGAGGTGCCTAGAGATTCCCACCCCTAACTGAATTTGGAGTGGCGCTGATATCTAAGCACTGGCTAGGAGATTGTAATTTCGATCCTTGGTGATGCCGGAAGTCCAGGAGAGCATGATTGTCCTCTCTCTAGGAGGGTAGGATGGTCCTCCCATCACTCAGGACAAAGCGAGCCAACATGGGCGTCTGTTGGCCACAGAATTGGCAGTTAGTGTTCTCCTCCAAGCGTGTTGAGCTCTCCAGTGATGTTGCGTTAGCACCACTGTGAGAAGATGTCTCACTAACCAGTCCTCATGCCTTGCTAAACCTCTGCTACTATCGTGCAATGGGAGGAGACCTAGCTAGCGGTTGGAACGGAACAAGACTAAATTAGGGAGGAAAAAAGAAACATCATATTTGATATTAAAAATTGTGCAGCAGCTGATACCAAACCTGGTACTAATGTTGTGCCAGAACACTGTGCTGCGGTTCAGTCTCTTATTTTACGTCATTGGACGTTAACCACCTCAAAAACCTGCGCAATCCAGAACACATTTTAGGACCCTGCTGGCGAATCTGGCCATCAATTTTGAGGGTTTGGTCACTTTTGTTCTTTCCATGCTGCGGCCACATGAAATACAAGACTGTATTAATGATTTAGGACCATGCAGGCCTTTAGTACTCTGGCGTATTCTCTGGTTGTAATGCGGAGGATATGGGACGGATCCCAGCTCTGCTTTCATTCATCATGCTGACAGGTTGGCTCTGGCTGAGCTCACTTCTGAGGCCCTCAATGCGAGGCAAGAAAATTGGAAGAACAGAATGAGGTTTATTGTTTGGAGGTTGAAGCAAAATAATTACCGAACTGCACAGCTTTGTTTTGGTTTTATCCTACTGTGTTGTTCCTTCCACATTGAGTACAGTCCAGACTTATTTACCATTGTTTAGAGCTGTGGCTTTTTTCTCAACTATAAATAGTGGCTTATGCCATCAGTCTTAAACAAACGCATATATCTTAGCGTTCTTAGTAATTGGCACTGTACACATATTGATTTTAATCTGTCAAAGCTTGCCTGAGAACCAGTAATGGCTCACATATCTACACATATATTCACACAAGCAGACCCTCTCGTTTAAAGCTGACGCTGACAGAATCGTTAAAATAATTGCTCAAGGCCGCCAGCAAAATTTGACAAGCTTAGGAAAAGCTTTTCATAAAAGCGACAGCGATCCACTTCAAAGAAGATGCTCTTTCTTCCCTGTTTGAAACCCCTGAACAGTTGGCAGCAGTCGCTGAGAAAAGGTGCAAACTCTGCTTCCTTCCTTTAGGCCCCTATAAAAGATGCATTAAAGGGATAGTCACCTTTTTTCAACCTGTCTCAATATGCTGTTTATTCAAAACGCGTTCATAATGGAAGTCAGTGGGCAGTTGCTGAATCCATCAGTTAATGTTTATGTGAAATGCATTCACAATAGAAGAAAAACAGTTAATATTTATGCAAAACAAGTTTATAACAGAAGCCAATGGGCAGTTGGTGAATTCAGTCAATTAAAGTTTATGTGAAACACATTCATAATCGAAGAAACTAGGCAGTTTCCGAATCTAACAGTTAATATTTATGCAAAGTGAGTTTATAGTTGAAGCCAATGGGCAGTTGCCGAATTCCGTCAATGAATATTTATGCAAAATGAGTTTATAATAGAAGCCAATGGGCAGTTGCTGAATTCCATCAGTTAAAGTTTAAGTGAGATGCAATTATAATCGAAGAAACTGGGCAGTGTCTGAATCTGACAGTTAATGTTTATGCAAAGCGAGTTTATAATTGAAACCAATGGGCAGTTGGTGAATTCTGTCTATGAATATTTATGCAAAACGAATTTATAATAGAAACCAATGGGCAGTTGCTGAATTCCATCAGTTAATATTAATTCAAAGCAAGTTTATAATTGAAGCCAATGGGCAGTTGCTGAATTCTGTCTATGAATATTTATGCAAAACAAATTTATAATAGAAACCAATGGGCAGTTGCTGAATTCCGTCAAAGAATATTTATGCAAGAAGAGTTTATAATGGAAGTCAATGGGCAGCTGCTGAATTCAGTCAGTTAAAGTTTATGCAGAACACTTTTATAATAGAAGCCAGTAGAGGTGGGTAATCCAAGTCCAAAAAGTAAACTTTCATGAATTCTTCCTTCAAAAGTATTTTTAAATGAAGCTTTAAAGCTGTCTAATTTGTTCTTTCAAAGATGAAAAGTGTCTGGAGGAAAGGATTTGTGGTAATTTGTTACAAGCATAGTGGTGTGGGTTGAGTTTTCATAGGCCCCACTTGCCATGAATACCAGAAAACCTTAGGAAAGGCAACAGTAACCAGAACTTTTTTTTTTCAGATTTACCACTGTTTAAAAAAAGACATTGCACATGGAATGCTGGCATGGCAGGTTGGAAGGACGGAACAAATGAATGGACAGAATGGAAAAGCATGACCAGCTGGACTAACTTAATAGTAGCAGCGGGTGACATGGAAGAAATTGTGTATCAAGATTTTTTTGAAAACACTGAGTGCGTTTACATGCACTTAAGTGATCAGATAATAAGAAAACTCTGGGTCTACATGAGTCAGACAGTAATCAGATTTCTGCTTTGCAACCAGCCAATAAACTCACAAAAAAGACGTAATGTAAAACTCAGCTTTTTAAAGCTCAGCTTTTTAAACACACATTGCACCACTTTCCTGAAAATGTGAACATAAACCATCTAGAAGATTTAAATCCATAATTTTGTCAAGCATATAGTCGGTTTCATCGTCTCTCAAAGTGTTTTGCTGCGTCTTGCTTGTTTATTTCTGGCACTGCTGTCTGTTTTCGCACGTGCGCAGACTGAGAAATCTGAAAGAAATCAGAGTAAGAGTTTACATGCACTGAGAAATCTGATTACTGGGCTAAAATCCAGCTTCTTTATTGGATTTCTTATTTGGATTTCTAGATCGGAGTGCGCTGTTTACATGACCATTTGAATAATCAGATAACTGCAGAAATCCGATTATGATCGGATTATTGAGTGCATGTAAATAAAGTAACATGCTGATGGGTCAGTTATGCTTCCTAGGTTAGCTTTCGCTTGGTTGTTAGCTTCCGCTCGGTACGTTTCTCCAGCTCATAGAGACATTTTTTTAATAAAAAAATGTATGGGTGGGAGAATCCGCATCAGCCTTATGACTGGTAAGGGTCCCGCTTACATAAACATTACCCAAGATTATGACTCGGTTTTATAGTTAAGAGAATGAATGGAGAATTTTGGTGATTTACATGAGCCATTTATTCGACACTGGAACATTATTCATCCGCCATACTTTGTACTTGTACTTTGTGTGTCCACAAGAGCAAGTTCAACCTACTTAGGAAGAAAATATGGTTTAAGATTCCCTGGAGCTTTAAATGACATCAAAGTTGTCACAGGCTTATTAACCGTGAAACGTCAAAGCATCGTATTACCCAGATTGCCATCTCTCAGCTTTAATCAGAGCCACTCCTCAGTGGCTTCTGTCAAGAAGTTAACTGCTTGTTCCAAAGACACTAACAAAATATATTCATATATTTCCGACTGTACATACCGTTCGGAAGATGGACAGTAAAACAAATGTCTGGTGTGTACATTTTATCCTTCACAGAGTCTTGGCGTGTGAGCAGAATAGTTCGTTTCAAAGCCTGCAAACTGTGAACCCTTTAATTCCTGCTAAACACAAATTGCTCTCCAGCTCAATGCCCAATGCCATTAACTGTGATGAAGGCCTGTTTTCATCACAAGCATATGCGTTTGATCTGCCATAAGTTTAGAGAAGAAACTGAAGAGGATAAAAGCTTGAAGAACACAGACGTGTGGAGAGAAGATGGGCCCACAGCCTGTAGCACTGACTGAAGAACTCTTTCACACATTGAGACAAGGAGCAGCGTTTAAAGGAGAACTTCAGTGTTTTTCGGCATAGTCTCTATCCACTGCATCTGTATTGTAGAGTCAGTTACCACAGACAATTATTTCAAAGCATTTTTCTGTGCTTGGAAAAGAACAGAAAACTTGTTGACTCCAAACTGAAGCCAATGGGCAGTTGCAGTTGAATCCCGTGAACTGTTAGAAAGTGTTAGAAATATGTAAATGTATAAGAATTTAAAACTACAATCATTATGTCTAGTAATACAGGTGTTAGGATGACTCAATCAGAGAGAAAGTTTTACCAAAGCAGTTCCCAGTGAGCTTTATCCAACTCTGGGAGGGATAAACACTCTACTTTTGTATTTTTGTTGTTTTCCGATTAGCCGTGAGGCTGGTTTGCATCATTTTGACTCTTTTTAGCTCTCGTCCAATGAGTAAAAGCCAGTCCATGTTTAGGCCCAATCTCATTTCTTATTTTTACCCCTACCCCTTGTTTTTGAGTGTCGTCTTGCCCTTTGGAGCTGAGTTACAAGGGGTAGTGGTTGAAATATTACCTATGAAATGGGACCCTCCAAAAAAAAAGAACATTACTTCATTAACAGCTACCAGCGCTGCTCTGTAGGCGACTCTGCCAGTCTGCAGTGACAGCAGAGGAGGGTAAAGTTCAGCTCCTCACTGCTGGGCATTAGTTAGGGAATCATACGCCTTCAAAGAGGGGGTATAAGACAATTATTTATTATCATCCACCTCTAATTCTTTGGTGATATGAAACTGAAGTCAGCTATTCACCAGCTTCTCGTTCAGATTTTCCCATTCCATCTTAAATGGTGCAGCAGTTAAGGCGGAACGGGTAATTTAGCTAGATATTGAGACCATTAGCATTTGTTTATGCTTGTTGTGAAGAAAAGGACCATAATACATTGAAATGACATGAAACTAAGATAATACAGTGGTTATTATAATTTTTAACGGAGAAAATTCTCACATTTGTGGGTTTCTTGTGCAGCCATTCTGCCCATTTTTCTTTTTTTCTCATAACACTTTGTTTGGATTGAGTCTCTGAAAAACCTCCGTTTGGAGGACCATGTAGCCCTAACACTTTGCCCCACCCCTCTATCTCAACAAAAATCGGGACACCCTACCCCTAGACGTGAACATGCAAACATAGGGCTAAGGGCTAAGTCGTAGGGGCGAGTGGTGAAATGGGATTGGGCCTTACTCTTGTCCAGTCTCATGCTCGGTCACTGTCTCTTTCGATCTCTTTACCGCCTCTGCCTGTCCATCCTGGGAATACCGAGCTAGCTTCTTCTTATAGCCAGCTGAAGGGCCATAGTTGTTGATATGTGACGTGGTGCCTTAAAGCGTTTGTGAGAGGTGTCTTGGCCACTCCTCCAAAGTTACATAGCACTATAGCAGGCATTGTGTGGCGATGACAGAGATGCCATTCTCCCTGTCCCTGTTAAGTCAGTGTGCCACTAAAATGGTTTTAAGCATTTAAAATGTTTTATCCAACTTTCAAACACTGGAGAAACAGTAAAAAGGTTTTGGGAACTATTTTGTCAGTTTCTCTAGAACAAAGCATTTCACAACAAAACACATTTTATTAAGCAGAAATTTTGAAAAATCGCTTCAGTTTCAGTGCCTGAATTTTTTTTTGCGGAATTTATGCCTCATTTAATCCCAGCAGTTCATGAGCAGTTTCATCTGGACTCTTTTCAGTTTTGTTTTAGGTCTTGAACCCTGCAGTAAACTCACCTGTTCTCCTTTCCTCTCTCTCTTCTCTGCTCTTTTTCTAATTATGCTTTTCTCTCCATCTTCTCAGACTCCTGATTTGTATGGCTTCCATGTGTTAACCCCCGCTGCTTTCCCCTCAGGGCTGTAAACTAATATGTTCTTTTAACTTTTATTCACCCTATCTCTCTCACTCTCTCTTTCAACTTCGCTTTAGTTACAGTGATATGATCTGTGTGAGGGAGAGAAAGAGAGAGAGATTGATTTGTGCCGTTTTCTGGCTTGTCTTTGTGAAAATCTCACAGTCCTGTCACATACTTCATTCTCTCTCTAACTCCCTCAAGGCCTAACTGTGCTGTGTAGGTAGCGCCGTTATTGTAAGGCTGTGAAATGCGTGCTTAGTCATCACTAACAGCCCTTTTCAGTGAAGGCCGGCAGCAACGGTCTCTTTCTGCACCTGCAGAGTTCGCAATCCATTTACCGGTACAACACGTTTGTCTGTGTTTTATGAGTGAAAGCTGTTAAAGCTCGATGAAAAAATCTAATGTACACAGTTTTCCACTTCAGATTTGGTCCATCATGTTTAGTGTCTTGTTTGCTTCTTTAGCTTTGCTTTGGAGCTACAAGGCTAATGTTACCAGCCAGGCACGTCAACAGTGCTGCCATTTTAGGGTGGTCAACATCACAACTGGGCTGCATTCAGTACCATTACAGAGCGGCAGTTTAAGAAAGATACTGTCCAAAATTGCAGTATTTCAAGAATATTTCACTCAGAAACTGGGATAGGATTATATAATGGAGGGAACGCAGTGATCCACACTCATGTTTGTGTGATGCGTATGCCTCGTGTCGAGTTAAATGAATAGTTTAGTGCTAATGTTGCTAACATCTCACACTTTCAGGACCCCGTTTCTGTTGCTTTTAATACGTCTTCACTCACTTTGACTCACCACTCATACTTACATTACACAAGTGACCACTTGCTGCGTAAGAGAAGGTGGACGGTTAGGAGCAGATTATTCAAACGAAATGCTCTGGCCCTCAGCTAGGTTAGTCTCATTGAGCTAATGGGCTAGCCATTCAAACTTCTGTTTATAAATAAAATTGTTTTTTTTTTTTTGTGTGTGTGTGTGTGTGTGTAATCGTCTGGCCATAAACGTCGGTGAGGTAATCCATGTTGTAGTGCATTTCTATTTTGTTGTTAGACATGTAGCCTTTAGCAAGCTAGCTGACCAGTCAGCTGGGTAAACCGATGAAGTTGTATCAGCAAATCGAACATTTTGCTTTTTGAAATGTGAAGCGTTTTACAGTAGTTTGCTAGTATTGCTTATAAACAGATTTGTCTGCCATTTTTTTCAGGTTTGAAAAGGTTAATGCGTCAGATGAGTGCGTTTACATGCGCTTGATAATCCGATCATAATCTGATTTCTGCAGTTATCTGATTATTCAAATGGTCATGTAAACGGCGCACTCTGATTTCTTAGACCGGAGTAAGGTCTAGACATCCGATTAAGAAATCCAATAAAGCGAGCTGGAATTTAGCTCAGTAATCAGATTTCTCAGTGCATGTAAACAGATTTCTCTGTCTGCACATGCGCAAGAACAGACTGCGGTACCAGAAATAAGCGAGCAGTGTTGCCGCGAGACGCAGCCAGACACTTTTGGAGCGGCGCAAAAACGTATACATGCTTGACAAAATAATTTAAATATTCTTCATCTTCTACATGATGTATATTCATATTTTCAGGTAAAGTGGTGCGATTTAAAAAAAAAAAAAAAAACGTGGCATGAAGTTTTACATTATATTTATGATACGTCTTCTCCTGTGAGTTTATTGGATGGTTGCATAGCAGAAATCCGATTACTGTCTGACTCATGTAGACCTAAAGATTTCCCATTATCTGATTACTCAAGTGCATGTAAACGCGTTGATCGGATTACTGACAAAATCTGATTTTCTGCAGTTATCGGATTATTAAGTGCATGTAAACGCACTCATTGATCCTCGCCCCTCATTTAACATCCTTCACCTAAGCTAATGAAGTAATGGAGCGGCCCTAGAGATGGTGCTGGGGATTCCCCTGAGGTACTGAAACTCAACAGAACTCAGCAGTCACCCAAATCTTTTCCTTAAACATATCCAAAACGTTTCTCAGTCTCTTCAAACCAGATCCAGGTCTTCATTAAGGTCCATGTGGTTTAGGAAGCAGTAAGACTTACTGTGACTATAAAACAAACAAACATAACACAGCTGTGTAGCTGAGAGAAGTTTTGGAGATGTATTTACGCAAAAAAGTTTGGTGACTGTTTGATAGCAATGTTGGCATCATAGCTCCAGCACTAAACTGAAAAAGCAAAACTGCGACACCAAACATGTTTACATCTTGGTTAAGTTGAAATGTGTAGATTTTTCGCCTTTATATTCCTTCAGGTAATCTCAAGTAGACTGTGGTTTCTGAACCTGTATGGGACACTTTTATCTGCAAAAATGGACCAAAGTATATTGCATAGCTAAAATCAGTAGCAGCAGCCAACTAGCCTGAACTAGCCAACTAGCTTTTGTCCACACTTTTGTCCATTTATATGGATAATAGTATATCGTACGATGTCAGAAGCCACAGCAGTTGGTTGGGCAACTCATGTCTTGCCTGATTGTATTTGAGGTGAGTGGAAAATTCGCTTTAATTGTAGAGAGTCTGTAAAGAACAAACACAGCGCACAGTAACTGCATAGTAAGAAGAAGCTGATTGGATGACAGCCCATTATGACATCACCTTACCAGCACACAGTAACTGCATAGTAACAAGAAGCTGATTGGATGCCAGCCCATTATGACATCACCTTACCAGTGTACAGTAACTGCATAGTAACAAGAAGCTGATTGGATGTCGGCCCTTCGTGATGTCACCTTATTTAGTTTCCTACCTTGTTTAATTTTCCCTGCTGTTCCTTGTAGCTATTTTATTAGCTTAATTATTACTTTATTCGTTTAGGTGAAGGATGTTAGATAAAAGTCATTCTGTCTAGTTTTCCAGCTGTTTAAAATGGGACAGTTAAAGCTAAATGTTGTGGTACAGATCATGTATCATGAAAATCTCTTCATGTATCGCAAAATATCTGTCTATTCTAGGAAAAAGGCTGGAAAACGCCGACGTAAAACAGAGTTGTCAGTTTCGAGTCTGAGCTACACCCCATTAATGTGTGTGAATGCGAGAGCTGTTTTAGTCACGGTACCATGTTAAGACTTGAATGCGAAGAAGCCAAAATTGCGTGCAGTCCAGCCGGAGCAGTGCTCTGTGGGAAAGCCGGGAATTGGCTTTCCATAACAAATGGGACAGGTGCGCGGTGGGAACTGTTGGAAAGCAGGTGGGGGCCCCGCTACCAGCGCAGACAGCCGAGGCAAGCGCAGGCCTGCAAACATCCCATTTTTTCAGAGCGTATGCTGACACTGACTATTTAATTCACAGAGTCGGCTGATGGCGACTGACAAGCATCAGTGAAATCTCCCGAGTCCGTGTTTCTCCAAATTGTTTGTGCTCAAAATGTGCTGCAGATCTCTTTTTTTTTTTATTGAAGTCTGAGCAGAAATGGCTTCTGCCCGACCTGAGCTGAACCCTGGAGCTGTGCACTCAGAGCCAAGTTCTGCCGTCGTACGTCATTTTTACTACTTAGGTCTACGCTCAGGTCATATCGTATTTTCAATGTGAGGATTTTTTTTATATCAGAAATACCACCACATGGTTTTGCCTTCACTCTAGTGGTTTTTCCACACTGCAGGATTTCTGCCGATGTCATTAAACCTGTGAAACCTTAATATCAGCTGAATTTATTGGGAAAATCATATGTCGGTGAGGCCCTGATGGAAATATTAAGTAAAGAATATTGTCTCAGGCCTAATCATACGTACACTTAGAAAAACAGTAGTTTGATAACAGTTAGATAAACAGTACCTGGTCAGAGTACAAAATAATTTTAAGGAATTACTTTTGCCTCGAAATTGGGAGGTAGTTTAGGTATAAATGGGGGTATTTTTCAAAATGTACAAATAGTATTGTAAATAATATTGATCTTAACCAGAATAATAATTAGTGATTAAATCTCAACAGCAGAAAATGTTTTGGCTAATATTAACTGGCCTGTTGTTAGCTGGATAAATTACCTCATTGTTAGGTAGCTTAAATGAGCACATTGGTGGCTGGCTAAAATAACTGGCTAGCTAAATGAACACAATGGTAGATAGTTAAATTAACCCAGTGTTATCTACCTAAATGAACACGTTGTTAGATAAGTTAACCCAGTGTTATCTACCTAAATGAACACATTGGTAGATAAATTAACCCAGTGTTATCTACCTAAATGAACACATTGGTAGAGAAATTAACCCAGTGTTATCTACCTAAATGAACACATTGGTAGAGAAATTAACCCAGTGTTATCTACCTAAATGAACACATTGGTAGAGAAATTAACCCAGTGTTATCTACCTAAATGAACACATTGGTAGAGAAATTAACCCAGTGTTATCTACCTAAATGAACACATTGGTAGAGGAATTAACCCAGTGTTATCTACCTAAATGAACACATTGGTAGAGAAATTAACCCAGTGTTATCTACCTAAATGAACACATTGTTAGATAAATTAACCCAGTGTTATCTACCTAAATGAACACATTGTTAGATAAATTAACCCAGTGTTATCTACCTAAATGAACACATTGTTAGTTTGCTAAATTAACACTATGCCAGCTCTCTAAATTAACCCACTGTTAGCAAGCAAAACTACTCCATGGTAAGCTAGCAATAGTTATCACATTGTTAGCTTGCTAAATTAACCCATTGTTGCTTAGTTAAATTGACACATTGATAGCTACACAAAAAGCTACAAAAATATATATATTTTTAATCTTTGCATGATTTAAAGGGTTCTTTGCATCGTGATATTGTTCTTCAGATTGATGGAAAATGTGCTGTAGATAATTCTATATAAATAGAGAGTCTTAAAGGGTTCTATATAGCACCAAAAAGGGTTCTTCTACTGTTTTGATGTCAAGCATGTAACAATAGAGGAACCTTTTTGATGCTATATAGAACCCTTTTCTAAAAAAGTTCTATGTAGAACCATATACAGCACATTTTCCACGAATCTGAAGAAAGATTTCATGATGCAAAGAACCAGTTAAGCATGCTGAGGGTTCTTTGACTGTTCATGGTTCTATATACCTTTTTCTTTACTAAAGAACCCTTGAAGAACCACCATTTTAAGTGTGTAGCTAGCTAAATTGACAAATTGGTGGTTAGCTGAAACAAACCAATGTTAACTGGCTAAATTAGCACACTGGTAGTTAGCTAATGTAGGACATTATTAGATACCTAAATTAACCTATGAGGTATTTTGCCAACAGATCTTTTAATCTTGAGCCAATCTAACTTTTATTTCTGAATAATAGAAAGACTGACTCATTTTAATGTAGCGGTTTGGAGTCGGTGTGGTGGTCCTGAAATTCGCAGCAGCTTCTTGTGCAGCGTAGCAGCCCAGTTCATCTACAGATCAGCAGGTTCACCCTGACAGGTCAAGTTGTGTGAAGTGTCGGTTGGATTAGGCTTTTGGTGCCATCATGACATTCATTCACTTTGAGAAATTACATTTCTTTGTTCATTCAAATAGACTTTTTGAGGTCATTTATGCCCTTTAAACTCGGTTATTTCCGACGCTGGTTCTGCTATCATCTCTGCGCCATCAGAGTGATGGGGTAGGTGGAACTGGAGCGTAGGTGGTGGTCTGACGGTAAGATTTAAAGCGAGATCGAGAGCTTTAACGCCTCCTCCTCATCCAGCTCATTCCTCTAAAACATGCGGTTTGATTTTCCTCTCTGCCCTTTCCTTCAAGCCCCTTTCATTCACTCTTCTGAAAAAGTGACTAAGCCTTCCTCTCATTATCCCCCCTTTCTCTCTCTCTAGTGTACCCAGCCCCAAAGTGAGTAACCGTTAGTTTTCCTGCTAGTCACATGGATTCTTAAGCTGTGATGGTCAGCTTGTCCGGACGCTTGAGTCACAACTCGCAAAATGACGCACACCTGACTCACGGATTGGCACTAAAATCGTGCATTCTTACATAAAAGAGCAGTCAACGGTAACCATGGTCTGCAATTACTGTTGTTTTGCTACACATTACGTAGTGCAAGTCTGCGCTTCTGACTTTTTTTTTGTTTGTTTTGATGTCGAATGTTAAGATGTTCATGTTAACAACAACGTTTTAATTAAATTCAGATCCTAATAAAATATCTCTTCTCTTCTACTTACAAACACAAAAGTGGAATAGATTGAAAGTGAAAATGAAATGTTTAAAATCTGTACTTTCACGTTTTGAGGTTTTTACTCCACAGGGATGTGTGAGGGGTAATAAAATCACGCTGAGTGGAGGGGTGAGAATATGATAAGCTCCAGGCAGTGAAGGTCAGACAGTTTTCTTTTAAAGGTCTCGTGCCGCCCAGAGATTCTGGAACGGAAACAGCCAAACAATAGAGGTGCTGGCGGCCTGCACGGCCGTTACTCACCAAACTGCAGTGAGACACCAGCAGGAAGACTCGCTGACCCGCTCCGGAGATCAGGAACGAATGAGTAAAACTCATTAGATAAACAGGCCTCACTGAAACAAACACAGCGTCAGTACACATTAGGGATGGGCGAGGTCGGTAAAATTAGATGTGGACCGTTCTACTGAATTAATTCATACTACATAGATACTTTACTCACAGTAAAAAAAATTAAAATAATTAAGTATTCAGACCTTACATATTTACAAGGATTGTATTATGATTTATTTAACCCCATTACATTAATTGAGATAGTAATAAACTAAATATAAGAAAAACAAGTATCTCCAAAAGAGTAACTTTACAGGAGAGGGCAAAAACACTCTTACCTTTCAGTGTAAGTCAATGTAAAGAGGTTTTATTCCAAGTGATTTTAGAACATTTTCATTGGTCTATTCATCATGAAATTCTTACACAACATAAAGGACAGCTGCTGTGTTGAAATGATGTAGAAAATTGAAAAACAACAAAAATGGACATATGTGGTTATAGTTGGACTATGATGATATACAAAATCAGACTAGGGTACTTTCTATTGGGAGGTGTCATTAACCCCTAAATTTACACTTGTGAAATAATACTTACATTTTTTCTGTTTTTTTTTTTAGTATATTTTTGATGTCTTTTAAAGTGCATCTATATTAATAATAAGTTGAATTTTTAGGTAAAAAACTTGAAAAAAGTGCATTTTCATGTCACTACTGCAACACAAGTTTTAGTCTGTAGGCGGAGCCTTATTGTAGCAACCCCTGCATTTTAGAGCAGGAAGTGAGGCTGCATCCCTGTCCCTCATGGCCACATGGTGAGAAGTTAGATCCTATTGATTTGAAGTAAATGTGCCCCAAAGTTTTAAAGTCATTGTGGAACATTAAGAATTGTCACTACCGAAACACATTTTCTGCAGTTTAGTAAACATTTTTGTGTTGCGATGAAGATATTATGATTTTACCTGTGTACAGCTGTTCAAAGCTGTGTTTGCCAGTCATGTGCTGGCTCAAAATTAGCTAAAATTTTCACCACCGAAACAGTCACTACTGAAACGTTTGGTAAAGTTTTGGCACTGAGACACCATTCAGGAAGACTCACTGTCCTGCTCCAGAGATCAGGAACGAATGAGTAGGACCTCAGAAGAACAGGCCTCACTGAAACAAACACAGCGCCAGTACACATTAGGGATGGGTGTGGTCGATAACATTACATGTGAGCCATTATGCTGAATTAGTTCAAACTGCAGACCCACAGTAAAAAAATATAAAAAAAATAATGAAGTGTTCGGACCTGAGATTCGTACAAGGATTATGTTATGATCTGTTCAACCCCACTGTATTAATTGAGATAGTAATAAACTTAATATATACAAAATCAGAGTACAAACAAGGTACTTTCTATTGGGAGGTGCCCCAAACCCCTGAATTCTCTTAATACTTACAATTTTTACGTTTTTAGATGTTTTTGATTTCTCTAAAAGTGAGGTTGAAAGATTTAGATTAGTCTTAAGTTGAATTTTTAAATAAAATTCATTCAAAAAATGAACTGCGTTTTCATGTCACTACCGAAACACAAGTTTTAGTCTGTAGGCAGGGTCTTACTTTAGCCACGCCCCTGAGCATGAAGTGAGACTGGATCCCTGTCCCTCATGGCCACATGGTGAGCAGGTAGATCCCATTGTTTTGAAGTAAATGTGCCCCAAAGTTTTAAAGTCAGTGTGGAACATTAAGAATTGTCACTACCGAAACACACATTTTCTGCAGTTTAGTAAACATTTTTGTGTTGCAATGAAGATATGATTTTATGTGTGTACAGCTGTTCAAAGCTGTGTTTGCCAGTCATGTGCTGGCTCAAAATTAGCTAAAATTTTCACTACCGAAACAGTCACTACTGAAACATTTGGTAAAGTTTTGGCACTGAGACACCATTCAGGAACTGCTCTACAGGTTTGGTAAAGTTTGGTAGAGTTCTGATTGTTTTGTTAGAGACAAACTGAGCAGTGAGGCTTGTAATGTGAAAGTAGCCTGTTTTTGACAAAATAAAAGTCACATTATTGATTAATTTCTGAGTTTTTAATATATTGTATGGCAGTGTTTTGCAATATGTAGCAATATAATACACAATACTGGTGTTCATGGTGCAGCCCTGCTTGGTTTGAGGACTTTCTGTTTTCCTCTTACAGATCAGTGGCTTGATTGGCACTGGTGGTCCGGGTGCATTACATTCTGGTGGTGTATTTTCGGGTTGACGGACATTGCTGTGTGTGTTTTTTAGCGCAGGAGCGTCTGCCCTGTTTAGCAGACCACCGTTAACTCTGACATCATCTCTGTACACACTGAGCAGCGGCTCTCGTTTGAATTTGCTTCATCAGCAGGTTCGTGTCGCGGCCCGTGGGTGTGTGTGTGTTGTGTGTGCATGTGTACACACCATCGCCCAGCTGCATTCTGGGTTTTTCCAGCTTTTTCTGTTCATTTGTTTGTTTTCTGATGAGGCACCAGCCACACAAATGAAGCTGCAGTGTGAAATTCCCTTCTTCTATTTTAGATTCTTCAAAGTGGCCCCCCTTGATGCAGCTTTACACTCTTGGCGTTCTCTCAAGTAGCTTCGTGAGAGCCATCTGGGATGTTGGGGGCATTTTGAGAATCGTTTTTTTAACATCTAATATTTTTTTGTTTTGGAAACAAATTCATAGACATCAGCTTTTGCGTATATACGTGCAGTACTGAGGAAAAGGAAGAGACCACCCATGCTTTAGTTCATTTCCAGTCAAAGCCATTAAGTGCAGGTTATTCGTTTTTCAGGAGATATTTCTGAGGAGATTATATAAAGGATCATTTTCAAAACCGGAGTGCAAAAATGATTAAAAGCTAAAGGGAAAATGGGGCTCCTAACAACCGCCTGGAAGACCTGGTAGACACCACAACTGCCCCCATCAGATAAACAGCACTTAAAGCTTTCATCTCAGAGAGAGAGGAGAAAATCAAGCTGCTTCAGATCTGAAAACATCCACAGGTGCTTCTGTCCATCCTTCCACTGTGAGAAGACGACTCAGCGCTGTGGGTCTGAAAGGATGTGTAGCTGTCAAGAAGAACCTCACTGAGAAAAGGAGACGGACAAAGAAGCAAAGAAGCTGAACAATGAACTGACCACCCCAGAGTCCAGACCTCAACACCACTGAATGAGTTTGATTACTTTAGAAAATGATCAACCAGCTTCTAAGACTGAACTTTGGAGGTGTGTCTGCAGATTCTTTGAGGAACTGAAAGTGAGTCTCCTGAAAAGAATGGAAGCTGGAATAAAGGCAAAGAGTGACACAGTAAATACTGAGAAAATGTGATATTACATTTAGTTGTTGAGGCTTCTGTGTAACTCTATGTTAAATATATGTTTTCTGCACATTTTTCTTTCCACCGTAAATAGAATAACTTGTTCTTAATGGCTGCTTTGACTGGAAATCAAATAAATGAGGTGTGGTCTTGCCCTGTGCTGTACATTTGAAGCAATTTTTATACCGTTAAGCACTGAAAAGTAACGTTGCACTGGAAAGCAGGTTACTTTATTAATTACTTACTTAATTTGATTTAAAGGGTCTATATGTAGAACATGGAAATATGGAAAACTGGAATTTCCTGTTTTTTTACATAAGACACTTTGATGTTGTATGTAAAAGTTTCAAAGCAGACCGTTCACACCACAGTCCTTGCAGTCTATATATGGAAACTAATCTGCAAAAACAGATAGTTTTAAATTCACTGAACTTGCAATTTCACAAAAAACCTTCATATTTCCATATTTAAACAACATATGTATGATATATTTCGCTGCTGTTGAAAGAAAACCTTTTATCACCATTTTTCAGTTTTTGACATAATTTGAAAATACCTGTTGACCTTTATATTGTATGTTAATTTCATGATGAACTGACCAAAAGAAATGGCCCAAAATGACTTGGAAAAAACTCTGGTTCCATTGACTTACATTAAAAATAAAGTAGGTTTTTTCCTTCTCCTGTAAAGTTAGCATTTTGGAGATACAAGGTTTTCTTCTGGCAACAGCAATTTATTGTATTCCAATGCAAATATGTGAACACAGCAAAGGAGGGTAACGTTTCTCTCCGTGATTACTGCTGCGGTGAAATAAACCAAGCCATGGGTGCCAAACATCTCGTTGTTGAATTTCAGAAGAACCCAGTATTATACAATCAAAATTAAGAGTACAGAGCGTCCTTCTGGTTTTTACACTTGAAATAAACAGTCTACATTGCTGAAGCTCTCCTCTGATAATTATCCGTTTATGCTGATATCACTTTCACTGTGCCAAGCTTTGCAAACTTTCTTGGCGCTGTCGGTCATGAGGTACAGCGACATTTATTTCATTGCAAATATGTGAACGCAGCACAACCCTGCATTTACACCGGCAGCGACACGTTGCGTCAAAGTGGCCGGAGGTCATTGATTTTCAGTGAAAGCTGGCGATTTCCGGCGAACATTGGCGACGCGAAGTGGGCGGAGTCGGTGACACAACAAAATTGAGCGGAGTAGCTTTATGCAAATACGGAGCGAAGCGATGTAGCAATTATCAATAGTAATTGAACATGTAGAACGTGTGAAACGGTACCCTCCTTTTCTGGTTCCTAGATAATTGTTCCTATTACAGGTGGAATAATGTTGGTGTTGCTTTTGTCGCAAATAGATGATAATTACAAAGACCAAATACTGATTGTCTCACAAACTGACTGCACAGACAACGGGGATTCAATATAAATAAGCACACAAGCGATTCCTCATGATTTTTAATTTTAGCGGAAATGCATATATGCAATAAACCGAATGTTGGTTTTTTTAGGAGCCATGGACGCCAAACATCTCGTTGTTGAATTCCAGATGAACCCAGTATTGTACAACCAAAAAATAAAAGAGTACAGAATGTTCTCTTTCCTCTTTTGTTCTGTTTTCCACCTTAAATAAACAGTCTACACTGCTAAAGTTCTCCTCTGATAATCATCCATTGTCGCCGGTATTGCTGTCAACCATTATGTGGCTTCATGCTGTGGTCATTTGCATTTTTTTCAACTGCAATATTTAAACTCAGCATAAATCATCACATGCTTCCTCGAACCGTGTCGAGTTGTTCAGTAATCTGTAATAGACTTGCTTATGTGGTTCCTGACACTGTATGCCATATTGTTTTCTATAAATATAGACTGAAGTACGCTCAGGCCTCGAGGTTGCTGCTGCTGCTGCTGCTACTGTTTGTAGCTGTACAACATACTCAGCTGAAGAAAAACCCATTCAGTCAGGTTGTTTCACTGCTGGTGCTCTATGCTAGTCAGTTGGTCTGTTAGTGTTAATGCTATATTGTTTGATCTGAATGCAGCTGTGCAGCAGTTGTCCCATCCTGGATTACTGTCCCGGGACAGGGGCCTCTCGCGGGCCTCGCTGCGCAGGCTGAGGTAGTGTTATTGTGATATTTAGGTTAGCATTACTTAAAGTGGAATTCTCTGATTGTCCTGAATTTCTGCGTAATTAAACTGCTAAATTAAATGTAACCAGTCATTCAGAGTGGTTTGACACGAAATGCCTGGTTCTAGAGTCAGAATTGTTCACAGTGGTGGTGATAGGAACCAGACGTACATATAAAAACTCAGAAGACACTTGTAGATACTTCTGGGTACTAAACAAAATGGCTGCATTTGTGTTGTAGTCATGGCGACCCCTGGTTCCTATCACCACCACTGTAAAGACATCTGAGTAGGTAAGTTTGTTTACAATGAACCGTTTCACATTAAACCACTCTGAATGACTTTTTTTACATCTCAACCACCGAATTATGTAATGGCAATGCATAAAAATGACTCTCCGTTATCTATAGATGATGAGGTTTGACAGAGCGTACCGTGATATGGCCATGCGTCACCCAGTAGGAGACTTTTTGGGGCGGGGCTTTAGTCACTAGCAGCCTCATTCACCAACCGTTCTTAAGAAATAATTTTATCTTAAAAAGCACTTCAGCAGTTTTTGTAAAGATTCTGACATTCACCAGTGTTTTCTTATTTGGGATTTTCTTATTTGGGAATTTTCTTATTTGGGATTTTCTTATTTGGGAATTTTCTTATTTGGGATTTTCTTATTTGGGAATCTACACTCGAGCACGAAGATGTCAACAATTCTGTGGTTTATAAACACCTCATGAATCTGACGTAGACTTTTCCTTAGGACATTTCTCAAGAACAAATTTAAGAAAAAACTTAGGAAGATGTTGGAGAATGAGACCCACTGTTAACAAGATGGAGGAGAAGCTAAATGCTGCTGTCAGCTCACATCAGAGCTGTACAACCTTCTATACATCTATAAGGAGAGCTCGCCTGGCTTGATAGCAGCACTGTAAAGGGAAATACGAGAGTGGAGCCTGCAGTACGGGATTGTGCATGATCCAAAATGTCGAAGAACTTGAAAAAACTCTTGAAAACTTTAACATTACTTAAAAAGACAGTTTCCTGTATGATATGTAAAATTGAGCTCAGAGGGCATCAGTCACAAGTATGAGAGAGAATATACACTATATCCATTGCAGAAACTCAGCAAGGTGAAATATTAATAACTTAATAAAACCTCAAACGTAAAACAGCACATCACTGACTGTGTTTACATGCAATTATTAATTTTATTTCTGCAATTACCTGGTTATTCAAACGGTCATGTAAACAGCATACTTTGATTTCTTAGATTGGAGTAAGGCCTAGAAATCCAATTCAGAAATCCAATAAAGCAAGCTGGATTTTAGCCCAGTATCTGGGTTTTTCAGTGCATGTATACCCTTACTCTGATTTCTTTCCTTTTCCTCAGTCTGTGCATGTGCAGAAACAGAGCTCTGTCCTGGAAATAGCAAGCAGTGTCTAACACAGCACCCACAAAATGGCAACAAAACACTTTTAAAGGGATGCTGAAAACATCTGCATGCTTCATGATTTAAATATTCTTCATCTTCTAGATGGCTAGCTAAAGTTACTTAATATTAAAAACAAGGCTGCGGCGATGTTCGAGTTTTACGTTACATTTACGTCGCATCTTATTCTGTGAGTTTATTGGCTGGTTGCAAAGCAGAAATCAGTTTACTGCCTGACTCACGTAAACCAGTAGTTTTCCCATTATCTGATTACCCAAGTGCTGACAAAATCTGATTTTCTGCAGTTATCGGATTATTAAGTACACATGAACAGACAGCAGACAGAATAAACAGCACTGGCTGAAGGGATGAGCTGCAGTTTGAAGCCTTTGGTCTAAGCTGCTCGGCTAAACTAGACAGTTATAAATGTAGCTTGTACGCTAATGCATACAGACTAGCTTGGATGTTTTTCTTTTTTTCTCCAGACTTTAGCCTCTCGTCCACAGGACGCTTCTGTTAATATAAATCAACAAAGCTTATTGAGAGAGGCTTTGTTGATTTATATTAACAGAAACGATTTGGCCGATTTCGGTGACTATTGAGTTCTAGTGTTTGTTAGCAGCGTTAGCCTCGTAGCTCCAGTTGTAAACGAAAAAAGAAAAACGTGGATATCAGACTCCTCATGGCTGATCGACTGATAAAAATGCTGTCATTGCCTTCCTGGTTATTGCCGTTTTATTCGTGATGGGCAGGCTTTAGGTGCTATAGGTCAAAGTCCTTATAGGAAGGTTTGTCCACTTGACGGCCAGTTGTTTCTATTCATATGAGACCAGACTAATATCTCTCTGAATGGGGAGAGACATATAAAACTGAAACTGAAAGCTACATTAATTTATTAAAAAAATATGTAAAATAACTAATAAAATCTGAAAAAAACCAGCATAAATCGTTTGTAACACACAAAATTTTAGTTTTAAATTTAACTTGTTCTGGCTACTGTGCTTGCACACATCTCCCCAACAAGGGGGAGCTTTTGTCACTCATAGCTTTTCCAGCAAGCTGATTGGCTCATTTTATCAAAGGGCGTGACTTTCTTCGTAAACAAACGTGATGTTGAGCTTTTCCATTCATATATCAAGAGTGATGAGTCTCCTCCTTTATATTTTCTCTGTTTAGATCACCGTATCTGGTACGGCTGATGACTGGACTTGTTAGTGTGTGATCAGTGTTGCCAGATTGTTTCTACACGACCTCAAGGCGAACCTGGACGCGGTTTGAGAGAAGTTTTGTTGATTTATATTAACAGCAACTATTTGGCTGATTCCGGTGACTATTGAGTTGGTTAGCAGCGCTAGCCTCGTAGCTCCAGTTGTAAACGGAAAAATAAAAATTTGGATCTCAGACTCCTCATGGCTGATCGACTACGCCTGGGTTAAGTGTAAAATTTGTCACTGATGCAAAGTTTAACGCTTCAGCTTTTGACGGTTTTACACTGTAATGGCATTTTGACTCTCTGAGCTGCTTTGGGGAAAAACAAACGGAAAATAAAGGAACGTTGCATTTAATCCGTGCGTTTAAATGTGCTTATGGGTTTAGCCGATTGAGGACGGCGATTTGTTGCTGTGGTTATGCAATATTTGTAGTCTGTATTGTAAACGGATGTGCGAGCGCCAAGTGTAATAAACCCACAACTCGTGTTTCAGCACTGAATCATTTGGCACTTGTTTTTTCCTCTCTCTCTCTCTCTCTCTCTCTCTCTCCCTCCCTCTCTGTGTGTGCCTCTCTCTCTCTTGCTCTGGCTATCTTTCTCTATCCCTCTTTCTCTCTTGCTTTCTCTCTTTTTTCTTCTCCTCTGTGTCTTTATCTCCATGTCTCTCTCTCTCTCTCTCCCTCTCTGTGTGTGCCTCTCTTTCTCTTGCTCTGGCTATCTTTCTCTCTCCCTCTTTCTCTCTTCTTCTCCTCTCTCTCTCTCTCTCTCTCTCTCTTTCTCTCTCTCTCTCTCTCTCTCTCTCTCTCTGTGAGGTTTAGAAACACTTGTATCCTGTGTGTGTGTGTGTGTTGGCCGTCTGTCTCTGGCTCCTGACAGCTGCACTTAACTGTATATACACACACACACACACACACACACACACACACACACACACACACACACACACACACCCTCAGAAGCTCAGACACACACACACAGTCCATTAAGTAGAGTCCATTACACGCTTCCCTTCTCAGCATATCTCATAACACTCATCTACACGTCTTTTCCACACCTCCTTCAGTCCCCCCTCCCTCTCTTTCTGTCTCTTTCTCTATCTAATGCTCGCTCCCTTTCTTTTGCTCTCTCTCTCTCTCTCTCTCTCTCTCTCTCTCTCTCTCTCACTCTCAGGCCTTGTGTCTGCACAGCTGTGTATCAGCTGTCCCTTTTAGACACTTCACAACAAACCGTGTCATTCTCCAGGGTGACAGCTGTCACCTTCCCTCCTTAAAGGGGAATTCCACCAATTTTTAAAAATTTCTGCATAATTAAATGGCTGAGGTGTAAACAAAGTCATTCAGAGTGGTTTGGTGTGAAATGCTCTGTTCTAGAGAAACTTACTGAGTCAGGACTGTCCACAGTAGTGGTCATAGGAACCAGACGTCTGAAGAGTTTGTTGCCTTTAAAATCACAAATTTATTACATGAAGTGGTTATGAATACGCTGCCTGAGGCCTGAGACATTGTTTTCTGAAGATTTATAATATGGATATAATAACTCAGAAGTGCCGCTGTAATTTGTTGAGCAGAAACTGCTTATAAAGCGAAGGCATTTTTGCATTTTGCATTATTATAATATGTTCAATGTTACTTGACAACGTTAAATAACACCCTTACCTTTAAAATCATTGTAATGCATAGCCTCTCGTGGCTTATTGCGTTATTGTACTAATGAAGATGTGAAGACAATAGTAGATCATTCTCTCGCCTCCTCAGAAGACACGTCCTTCACCAAGTTTAGACCGAGGTCTCTTTAAATACTCTCTCAACACGCTCTCAGTCATCCACTCTGAGGGGTCTGAGGCACAAACTGTTCTTCCGCCTGTTGTGTGCAATTACATTTTCTCCCAGAGCCCCGGATCACAGAAGCGTGTCGGTTTTTAATGATGTGCTGTCTGAGGGGTCGAAAATCACAAGCACTCCAAATTGGATTTGGGCCTTGGGATTTCTCCAGATTCTCTGAATGTTTTAATAACGTTATGGACTGTAGTTGGTGAAATTCCCCGCGATCAGGAACGTTGTTCTTAAACTACCGGACTGTTCGAAATGATCACCTGTCAGATTAGCAGTGGAAAACTGTGACTATTAGAGCTAAGACCTTAGTTTGGGGGTCAAAACATGAGAAAAACCTGCCTCAGTGATAATGCTAACTTCTGCTAGGGTCCCTATTACAGTAGTTTGTTAGCGCCAAGCTAATGGCAGTTTGCATTAACACTTTTTTGATGATTTTGAAGTTAGCTTCGAATTTGCTGTTCCACCTTAAATGGTGCAGCAGTTACATCCTGGCACATTTAGACACCAGAATGTAACTGCATCGTTTAAGGTGGAATAGAAAATCCGTAGGCACCAGAATGAAACTGCTACACCGTTTAAATCGGGATGAAACTGGAAAAAGACCGTTCTAAACTGCCTAAACTGATGACATTTATTTGGCCCCTGAACAGAAACTGTGGTCCCCGTGAGGCCCCACCTACAAAAAAAATCCTGCAGTCACCACTGACCACAACTATTTTACCCTGAATCAACATCTTTGATGGCTAATGAACTTTGTTGACTAGCTGTAACCTTTACTGTTCGTCTGAACTGCGAGACCGAGGCGGGAGACTGTAGATTACACGTTTTGTAATTACAGGGTAATGTCTGTGTTTATTCTGCAGCTGGGTGATTGTGCTCTAATGTCATGCTAATGGTAGGCAGGGCGCGTCGCTCAGGTGAATTAAAGGGGCTTTAAATGAAAAATGCCGAAAGCCGGGTTTTAATGCAGCCAGGCAGCCTCACCTGTTCCGGCTGCTCTAATGAAGCGCCATCACGACCGAGCGCTAATGCATACACGCACACACAAAGAGGGTTTTCGTTTTCGCCCCGGTGCCACTCGCTCAGATCACAAATCATCCAGAAGGTTCTGCCTCGCTGGCTGTGCTTAGACAGCCGGGGTTTAAAGCCTCAGTCAGGAGCCACGGAGCGGTAATTGCCTTGTGGCTGTGGCACTGTGCTTTTCAGAAACACCGTAGGATGAGCTTATTTCACATTCATAGACAGACTTTCGATGCAAGGAGCGTTGATCAGTCACAGAAAACAGCTTTTTAGGGCTGAAGATGGTTCTTCTCACCATTCGCTCCCATTCAGCTTATACCACAGTATGCTTTCAGGTCGCGGCTAATGAATGAGTTATAACCTGTTATAACCGCTTAACCTCTTAAAAGAAGATCGTACATATTTCTATAAAAATGGACAATTTTATGTCGCATACACTCTTAAAAAAGATGTTTTTTTATTCAAGAACGTGGTTCTATATGGAACCATGGACACTCAAGGAACCCTTTGCATGATTTAAGGGATCTTTACATGAAAACGTTCTTCAGATCGTTGGAGAATGTGCTGTAGATGGTCTGTTTTAGAAGAGGTCATGTATCGTACATATTTCTATAAAAACAGACAATTTTATGTCGCATACACTCTTAAAAAAGATGGTTTTTCAAAGGTTCTTTATTCAAGAAAATGGTTCTATATGGAACCATGGACACTCAAGGAACCCTTTGCATGATTTAAGGCTTCTTTACATCATGAAAACGTTCTTCAGATCGTTGGAGAATGTGCTGTAGATGGTTCCTTTTGGACACAAAAGGATTCTTCTACTGTTATGATGTCAAACTTGTAACAATAGAAGAGGAATCCTTTTGGGTGCTATATGGAACCCTTTTCAAAAAGGTTCTATATAGAATCGTCTTTAGCACGTTCATGCACATTCTCCATCGGTCTGAAGAACCTTTTCATGATGTAAAGGACCCTATGTGCTGTAGATGGTTCTATATGGAACCTTTTTGAAAATGGTTCTATGTAGCACCCAATAGAGTTCTTCTGTTGTTACAATGTCAGACTTGTACTAAATTGAGCCTTTTTCAGAAAGGTTCTGTATAGAACCATCTGAAGCACATTCATGCACACTCTCCATCAGTCTGAAGAACCTTTTCATGATGTAAAGAACCCTATGTGCTGTAGATGGTTCTATATAGAACCTTTTTGAAAATGGTTCTATGTAGCACCCAATAGAGTTCTTCTGTTGTTACAATGTCAGACTTGTACTAAATTGAGCCTTTTTCAGAAAGGTTCTGTATAGAACCATCTGAAGCACATTCATGCACACTCTCCATCAGTCTGAAGAACCTTTTCATGATGTAAAGAACCCTATGTGCTGTAGATGGTTCTATATAGAACCTTTTTGAAAATGTCTCTATATAGCACCCAAACAGGTTCCTCTACTGCCGTGATGTCAAACTCGTAACAACAGAAGAACCTTTTTGGGTGCAATATAGAAACCTTTTCAAAAAGGTTCTATGTTGAATCGTCTACAGTGCATTCATGCACATTCTCCATCAGTCTGAAGAACCCTTTTATGATGCAAAGAACCCTTTAATCATGCAAAGGGTTCTTTGAGTGTCCGTGGTTCTTTTAAAAGAGTGTAACTAAAAACAGTTTTTCAGTTTCAGTTTTTTTAGTTAAACAGATGTAAACAAAGTCATTGAGACTGGATTGATGTGAAATGCTCTGTTCCAGAGAAACTTACCGAGTCACAGTGGTGTTGAATGGAACCAGACGTCTGAAGAGCGTAATGCCTCTAAGAGCTCCCTCACAGAAAGCTATTATATGAAATGGTTATGGATATCCTACCTCAGACAATGTTTTACGACAGTTTTGAGATAAGGTTATGGTCTAAAACCATTTTTTAAATCCATTCTAAGGCAAAATAGTACCTAAAGAAAACATGTTCTCTCAGATTTAACACTATTTCACCATCAACTTTACCTAAAATAACTCAGAAGACGCGTACAGGCTCAGTACTCGTTTTGAGTAGTAAATAAATGGCTATATTTGTGTGGTAGACACTGCGACCCCTGGTTCCTATCAGCACCACTGTAAAGAGACCATTTCACATCAAACTGCAATGACTTTGTTTACGTCTCAACGATTAAGTTTTGCAGAAAAAAAACATGGGTGGAATTTTTTCCTTTAATAGCTCAACACGATATGATGCTGTCGCTGCTGTCGGATCTCCGCTTTTGTTGTTTTTCAGTTTTTGACATAATCTAAAAAATGCCTGTTCCCCTTTTTACTGTGTATAAAGTTCATGATGAATGGACCAAAAGAAACGGCCCCAAATGACTTGGAAAAAATGTCTGGTTCCATTGACTTACATTAAAAATAAAGTGTGTTTTT
Organism: Colossoma macropomum; assembly: GCF_904425465.1. Classification (NCBI taxonomy): domain Eukaryota; kingdom Metazoa; phylum Chordata; class Actinopteri; order Characiformes; family Serrasalmidae; genus Colossoma; species Colossoma macropomum. The sequence continues at coordinate 40,138,110 of NW_023494785.1, forward strand.
TGCTTCTCCTGTAAAGTTACCGTTTTGAAGATACGAGGTTTTGCAGCGAAGTGCTGCTAATTTAGGTGTGCGGTCTGCGCGCTAATTTGTGGCTATGAGATTCAGTTACTTGGTAGCTTCAGACACCGAACATGTCTTGGCTGATCAACTACTTTTGGGCAAAGGGGGGGAAAGTGATATTGATTTTTCACCAAACTACCCTTTTAAAGAATTAGCTGTGTGTGTGTGTGTAGTGGACGTGCGTACATATGTGGTGATGTTGCACTGACATGCCAAAAATATATACCAGCATCTGTATATATATATATATATATATATATATATATATATATATATATTTCAGGCGTTGACCATATTCAACAGCATAGTGCAGTGAAGTTAAAAGGCTCTCTCTCTCTCTCTCTCTCTCTCTCTCTCTCTCTCTCAGGTATGCCTGCGGCACTCACTCCAGACAGGTAACCGGGTGTGTCGCTGTTGCCATGGCAACACGGATACTGCCAGTGTTGCCTCTCCTCCTTGCTGCCTTCCTGGTCTCCTTGACGACAGCGGAAGACCACGAGTGGCATTTTGACACGGGTAAGAAAGAAAAGCTAGCTGGAAAACGCTAGTGCGGCTAGAATTCACCTTATGGCAGCTTTCAGGGCGAAGGTCATGTCGTGTGGGTGCTGGGGATGAAGTGAACGGAGTGGAAACTACATTCCCTTCCTCCTCAAAACCCACTAATGCAAGTCGGTGCCCGTGTGTTTGTCTTCATTCTGTAGTCGGCATCATTAGGAGCTCCGGGTCTAAGCTGGTTTTCTGTATGGGACAAATGACTGACATTGGTGAACTAAAATGTTTCAAAGTCAGTACATTTTGGCGTATGGACATTTTTCAGCATTTTTCATTGGATCCTCTGAATTACGAGGTCGTTAAGGAACCGAAATCCGAATAATGCGACACATAAGCCAACACTGCTGCACACTGAGCTGGATCATAAGACTCGCCAGAATACCCCACTCATCCCAGCAAGCTTGCAGTTTGAACAGCTGATGTTGGAATATAGTAGTTTTCTGGTTTAATCGTAGACTTGCTTTCATATACCATCATTTCTGTGCGCAGTGTTTTTGTTTACTGCAGGATGTGACAGCTACGGTTTTAGGAATGCTGTTTATTTTTCCCCATAGAGAAAACCAGGGTAGACCCAGAGTTCCTAATGTGGCTAGGATGCCGACTACAGAAGGACACACGACATTAGAGGTTTATAATGTACACCGATCAGGCATAACATTATGTCCTTGTTTCTACGCTCACTGTCCATTTTATCAGCTCCACTTACTATATAGGTGGACTTTGTAGTTCTACAGTTACAGACTGTAGTCCATCTGTTTCTCTGCATACTTTGTTAGCCCCCTTTTACCCTGTTCTTCAGTGGTCAGGACCCCCATGGACCCTCACAGAGCAGGTACTATTTGGGTGGTGGATCATTCTCAGCGCTGCAGTAACACTGACGTGGTGGTGGTGTGTTAGTGTGTGTTGTGCTGGTACGAGTGGATCAGACACAGCAGTGCTGCTGGAGTTTTTAAACACTGTGTCCACTCACTGTCCACTCTATTAGACACTCCTACCTTGTCAGTCCACCTTGTAGATGTGAAGTCAGAGACGATAGCTCATCTGCTGCGGCACAGTTTGTGATGGTCATCCTCTAGTCCTTCATCAGTGGTCACAGGACGCTGTTGGCTGGATATTTTTGGTTGGAGGACTATTCTCAGTCCAGCGGCGACACTGAGGTGTTTAAAAACTCCAGCAGGACTGCTGTATCTGATCCACTCAGACCAGCACAACACACACTAACACACCACCACCACGTCAGTGTTACTGCAGCGCTGAGAATGATCCACCACCCAAATAGTACCTGCTCTGTGAGGGTCCATGGGGGTCCTGACCACTGAAGAACAGGGTAAAAGGGGGCTAACAAAGTATCAGAGAAACAGATGGACTACAGTCTGTAACTGTAGAACTACAAAGTGCACCTATACAGTAAGTGGAGCTGATAAAATGGACACTGAGCATAGAAACAAGGAGGTGGTCATAATGTAATGTCTGATCGGTGTATGTATATATTTTTTATTTTATTTTTCTCATTTGACAGTTATCATTGGGTGACTTCCAAGAGAAAAGACAGAATAATAAAAACAGATCTAGAATCCAAATGCTAACTGGACCATTTTACATGCATACCTATCACCTTTTACAAATCCTCTTAATTGGTTGTACTAGTTGCCCTGATGGGGTATTTTAAGATCCATTTCTCCCAGTATTTTGTAAAGCATTCCATCCTCAGCTGTAACATAAATGTAAGTCTTTCCACAGAGTAAATTTCATGGACAATTTCAAGCCACTGTTTTTTGTTGGGGGGGTCCTGCTGCATCCATTTTCTTGTTATGGCCTTTTTACTGGCAACCAATAATATTTTAAGTACGTATTTATCAGAGGTTTATGATATTTAAATCTATTGTATATAGTGTAAAGTGGAAATGAGCTTCAGTCTGATGTTTCTCTGCACTCTCGCTGCAGCATTTCATAGCCGCTCTAGCTGAGCTTTATACTTTATACTATTAGTCCAATGTGCAGTGGCCTTTAGCCAGCTGCAGTAGCCTGTATGCTTCTTTCTTTGGACTAAACGGATCACAAACTCTGACCAAAATGTAAGAAGATGGGTATTAAAATTGAGTTTTTTACACTTTCAACACTTTTTTAAAAAGTTCTAAAATTCTGACTCATCCCTAGAAGTCGTGGGTGGTACTTCTACTTCTGGTACTTGGTGGTACTTCTCTCAGCTGTGAGTTTTGTCATAACCGTTGTACCAGTATGCCACAAAAAAGCACAAATAACGCAACCTACAAACAAGCTAATGTTAACCTGTTTAGCTGAGTGGCTGAGTCAGGGATGTTTGCCATGTTTTTAAATGGAAATGAAACCACAGCAGACCCTCAATCACCTCCCGCTGTCTAGACCATTTCATCTGAAGTGGTCTGCTTTGTTTTCAAGACAGTGGACATAAAGGAATGACCGGTCTTTTGGGGTTAGCCCCTCGTACCACCCGAGTCAGCTGTAAAATATGATGCCGCGGTCGAGGGCTTGTGAACGGAACAAGCCGTGAAGCAGCTGGTACTGAATTTTCCAGATTCCAGCAGCGTCTGTCTGAACGAATTTCCCATTCAACCTTAAATGGTGCAGCAGTTACATTCAGCTGCATATACAGTTGCAAGAATGTAACTGCTGCTGGATTTAAGGTGGAACGGAAAGAAACCTTCCTTCTAAAACTTCCCTCCTAAAAATGTAGACGTGAAACAACATTTAGCGTCATGAGCGTCAGAAAGCGATCTTGCCAGAGGTTTAGCTCTGTACTGTTCAATTTTGTTTTTGCTGTTTTGGACAAAAAAGGTTTACATTGGTTGTTAAAAAGCCAAATGAAGGCCAAAAGAAGTGAGAAGGGAAAGTAGATCTGGATTATGAGTGTTTTTCATGGCGGCATCCGTTCGTTTCTAATCCTTTCTCCTCTTACCTTCGCATGCTAAACCTGCTAAAGGCTCTTTTCCAGTTTTCCTTGGCAGCTGTTTCAGAAGAGAGAGAATGCATGCGAGAGAGAGAGACAGTAAAACAGAAAGGAAATGTGCACTGCAGACTGCGTCTGAGCTGTGTGTGTGTGTGTGTGTGTGTGTGTGTGTGTGTGCGCGCGCACGTTCGTGTGCGTGTCTTGGAGGGAAGCGGTGAGATTTTACTTGTCCTTGGAGCGTCAGACGAGAAGGATGAGTGTGCAGAGAGGAAGCGTCTGAATTAGTTTTAATGAAGGCAGGTACCGTCTGAGCTGAGCTTTAAAGAGGAATTTCATCCAATTTTTCTGAGCTTCTGCATAATTTATAGTTCAGTTATTTCTCTTTTGAACTATGCATTTTTTTTTTAACATAGTAGTTTAATCATAATCGGGTGTCTGCAGTTATCTGATTATTCAAACGGTCACGTAAACAGCACACTCTGATTTCTTAGATCGGAGTAAGGTCTAGAAATCCGATAAAGAGAGCCGGACTTTAGCTCAGTCATCAGATCTCTCAGTGCATGTAAGCTCTTATAAATGAAGTGAAATTATAGTAACTTATAGTAGCGTCCTGCAACAGGTGGCTACAAACAACAAACAACGGTGCAATAAACCTTCTTAACAAGCACCGTTAACAAATTTAGAAAAGATTTAATAACCTACTTGCTGGGATTCTTGTCAACGTCATTCTTTCTCTGCATGTTCTTAAGAAGAAAATCACAAAAACTATAGACGGTAATCATGAAGATGAGTAGACAGGGGCTTTAAGTTTTTACTGACCTGCATAGAACTGGAAAAATGCAATCAGTGAGACATTTAATGGCATTCATTGAGTTTCTTCAGAGTTGGCTGTTTGTCTGAGAATAAATCTCTGAATAAATCTTAACAGTTTAATCACCCAGACATTTTAAAAATTGGTGAAATTCCCTGTGCCCCAGTGTATTTCCTGGAAAACATGATTCAAGTTGATTCAAGTACGCACACACACACACACACACATTATCTAAGCTGCTTATCCTTCTCGGTCACGGTGGTGCTGGAGCCTATCCAGGCAAGCATTGGGCGGAAGGCACCCTGGACAGGTCGTCAGTCCATCACAGGGCAGACACACACAGACATATACAATCACACACACATCCAGACCCGGGAGCCATTTGTCATGTCCAATTTGCCTGACTGCAGCTGCGTCCCAATTCAGAGTCTGCGTCCTTCGGAGGCTGCATTTGAAGGCCGATTGCGTCACAGCGGCACGACTAGACTGTCCCGTTTCGAAGTCCTTCTTTTCCATGGCAACGATCAGGTGCGTCCTTCGCCAGCCAACATATCCCGAGGTTCATTTTGTGCCGGCGAGGATTCGAGAACATGGCAGCGTCAGCAGAGGAGCGAATGGTGGCTGAAGAGTGCAGAGTCAAATAGCTAACAATACAAATGTTAAAATAGCCAATGTGGTCTGAAGCAGAACTTACGCTAATGTTTTAGGGAGCAAAGAGCCGACAGATAAAAAAAAACAGCTCTAATAAAAAAAAAACTAAAATCAAAATTTCTGGCTCCATCTTTATAGAACCTTAAAGGAACTTGACAGGAGCGGTGTTCCGTGATGCGCCGGTAAGGGTGGGAACAGAGGTGCTGTGACGCAAACAGGAAATCCGCTGTACAGCAGACCATCTCATTTCAGTTCTGCCTTCGCGTGTCTACGCAGCCTTCGAAGGACACGGTCTACTGAATGGGGACACAGCTTGCATGTCTTTGGACTGTGGGAGGAAACCCACAAAGACACGATAATTAAAAAATACTTAGCATTTTTTAACCTTGTCTTTTGCATCTGACAATGATTTCCCTGGACTTACAATAGAACAGACAAAATGCACCCGTGAGAAAGTGCTGAAGCAACAGCCTGTTCACTTCTATTATAATCGTGTTTGAAGTCAATGGATTTTCTGTTCTCATCTAAATGCAGGAAGATGCATTGAATTAACTGTTAATGTTAATTGACCATACGCTACAAACACATCCGGTAAAGATTCGGTTGAAAAAGGCTGGTGTTTTCCTTTACTGTGATGCTACTTCATCAGCTGAACCGAAGTGGACGCATGCTCCAAGTTCCAGAGAGAAGGGTGTGCAGGGCGAGAGAGATTAGAGTGATGGAGAGAGAGGGAGTAAGGGACAGAGAGAGGATTTTATTGGCAGTGGAGTGATGATGTAATGAAACAGACACCTGTGTGTGTGTCTGTGTGTGTGATGCTGGCAGAAGGGCACGGTTTGTCTTCCAGCCTTAACATTCTTCTCCAGTGACTCATGGACAGCAACTGAGTCCCCTCCCTCACTGTGCATGCACACAGACATGGCTTGACTTTTATTGTATTACATTACATGGTGAGGATTTTTGAAACACGTACATGCTGTACGCTGCATTTCTGCTAAAGCTGCTGCACTAGTCCGTATCAGTAATCCATCTGTTGGTTAGATTTTAGACTAATTCTGAAAACCTGTTCTGTAACTCTGTAATTCGTAACTAATGAAGGTATCTTTTCTTCTTATTAGTGATTATTATTACACGATTTATATTCTTCATCTTTGCCAGATTTTTGTCCAATAACTCATCCTGTAGTTTTGATACAGATAACGAACCACCTCCGGAATGCATCTCTGTCTTGTCTGAAACCATTTAAATCCAGATTTTTTCACATAGGAATGAATGGAAGAAGGCTGTTGTTGCAACCACCTAGCAACACCTCAGTAATTCACTAGGAATATCATAGAAACTAGATGCACACTAGCAACCACCTGGGATACTACAACAGCCACCTAGAATCACTTGAGCAGCCACCTGAGATACAGTAGCAATTACCTAGCAACACCCTAGCTACCATCAAAGGTATCACTGAGCAACACGTTAGCAACCACCTGGGATGCCATAATAAACCGCCCAGCATTGTTTGAGCAACCACTAGGGATACAAAACAACCACCTAGGATAACATAGGAACTGCTCATTAGCACCCTAGCAACCATGTAGGATAACATAGGAACCGCTTAGCAGCACCCTAGCAACCACCAAGGATTACATAGGAACTGCTCATTAGCACCCTAGCAACCATGTAGGATAACATAGGAACCGCTTAGCAGCACCCTAGCAACCACCAAGGATTACGTAGGAACTGCTCATTAGCACCCTAGCAACCACCTAGGATAACATAGGAACTGTTAGCAACACCCTAGCTAACAGTAACAGTAACAGTAACCACCAAGGATGACATAGGAACCACGTAGCAACACCCTAGCAACCACCAAGGATGACATAGGAACTGTTAGCAACACCCTAGCAACCACCAAGGATGACACAGGAACCACGTAGCAACACCCTAGCAACCACCAAGGATGACATAGGAACCACTTAGCAACACCCTAGCAACCACCAAGGATGACATAGGAACCACTTAGCAACACCCTAGCAACCACCAAGGATGACATAGGAACCACGTAGCAACACCCTAACAACAACCTAAGATAACATAGAAACCGCTTAGCAACACCCTAGCAACCACCAAGGATGACATAGGAACCACGTAGCAACACCCTAGCAACCACCAAGGATGACATAGGAACTGTTAGCAACACCCTAACAACAACCTAGGATAACATAGAAACCGCTTAGCAACACCCTAGCAACCACAAAGGATGACATAGGAACTGTTAGCAACACCCTAACAACAACCTAGGATAACATAGAAACCGCTTAGCAACACCCTAGCAACCACCAAGGATGACATAGGAACTGTTAGCAACACCCTAACAAAAACCTAGGATGACATAGAAACCGCTTAGCAACACCCTAGCAACCACCAAGGATGACATAGGAACCACTTAGCAACACCCTAGCAACCACCAAGGATGACATAGGAACCACGTAGCAACACCCTAACAACAACCTAAGATAACATAGAAACCGCTTAGCAACACCCTAGCAACCACCAAGGATGACATAGGAACCACGTAGCAACACCCTAGCAACCACCAAGGATGACATAGGAACCACGTAGCAACACCCTAGCAACCACCAAGGATGACATAGGAACTGTTAGCAACACCCTAACAACAACCTAGGATAACATAGAAACCGCTTAGCAACACCCTAGCAACCACAAAGGATGACATAGGAACTGTTAGCAACACCCTAACAACAACCTAGGATAACATAGAAACCGCTTAGCAACACCCTAGCAACCACCAAGGATGACATAGGAACTGTTAGCAACACCCTAACAAAAACCTAGGATGACATAGAAACCGCTTAGCAACACCCTAGCAACCACCAAGGATGACATAGGAACCACTTAGCAACACCCTAGCAACCACCAAGGATGACATAGGAACCACGTAGCAACACCCTAGCAACCACCAAGGATGACATAGGAACTGTTAGCAACACCCTAGCAACCACCAAGGATGACATAGGAACCACTTAGCAACACCCTAGCAACCACCAAGGATGACAAAGGAACTGTTAGCAACACCCTAACAAAAACCTAGGATAACATAGAAACCGCTTAGCAACACCCTAGCAACCACCAAGGATGACATAGGAACCACTTAGCAACACCCTAGCAACCACCAAGGATGACATAGGAACTGTTAGCAACACCCTAGCAACTACCAAGGATGACATAGGAACTGTTGGCAACACCCTAGCAACCACCAAGGATGACATAGGAACCACGTAGCAACACCCTAGCAACCACCAAGGATGACACAGGAACTGTTAGCAACACCCTAACAAAAACCTAGGATAACATAGAAACCGCTTAGCAACACCCTAGCAACCACAAAGGATGACATAGGAACTGTTAGCAACACCCTAGCAACCACCAAGGATGACATAGGAACTGTTAGCAACACCCTAGCAACCACCAAGGATGACATAGGAACTGTTGGCAACACCCTAGCAACCACCAAGGATGACATAGGAACCACGTAGCAACACCCTAGCAACCACCAAGGATGACATAGGAACTGTTAGCAACACCCTAACAAAAACCTAGGATAACATAGAAACCGCTTAGCAACACCCTAGCAACCACCAAGGATGACATAGGAACCACTTAGCAACACCCTAGCAACCACCAAGGATGACATAGGAACCACTTAGCAACACCCTAGCAACCATCTAAGATAACATAGGAACTGTTAGCAACACCCTAGCAACCTCCTGATATACCGTAGTAACCGTCTGGCTGTGCCCTAGCTCCTGTTTAGATACTTTTCAGCAAACAGGTTTTCTGTTCTTCACACACAGGGAGACGTGTTGAAATGGTGCGACTGTACGATACAGGTGGAGCAGATGGAGACTGGGTTGAAAAAAGTTTTTTGTTTTATTTGCTCTGGGAGCTGAATGTTGTGTTGCACAGCTAGTGGAGGAAAAATTGCGGCAAGGTTTTATAGGTAGTTTGAGACGACTAACCAAACCTCTCTCTACACAGCTAAGTGTCGCTATGCTCTGGGGATGGAGGACGGAACGATCCCGGATTCTGACATCACATCATCCAGCGCCTGGTCAGACTCCACTGAGGCCAAACACGGCAGGTGAGGAAGAATGTGTGTGTGGGAGAGGCAGGAAAGTGTAGAGTGTGTGTGAGTGTGTGTGAGTGTGTGTGAGTGTGTGTGTGTGTGTGAATCAGACGTAGAGACAGTATTAGATTACAGGAGATGTCAGTAAAGGCCTGTTCCTGATATAGAGCATTAGGTAATGACATTACAGCACTGTCTGTACAGACTAGACCCCCACACGCCAAAACACACTCACCCTTACTCACATACAACACAGTGCAGAAATCAGACGCCGCCCTTTGTTTATTTCGTTTCTGTTTAAAACAGCCATTAAGTACAAGTTCTTCATTTTTCAGTGTCAAGTAAATATAATATCTTTTGATTTCAGTATTTAGTGTGTCACTCTTTGCCTTTATTACAGCTTCTAGTTCTTTTCAGGAGGCTTGCTTTCAGTTTTTTAATCTGCAGGGATATTTTTCTGCACTTCCAAAGTTCAGTCTTAGACATTGGTTGCTGTAACCCAAGTAACCCCAAACCCATTCAGTGATGTTGAGGTCTGGACTCTGGGCTGGTCAGTCCACTGTTCTGAGAACACCAGCAGCTTCATTGTTTGATCTGCAAATGTTCTTTTATCTATTTTCTTATTTTAGAAACAGTGAGTTCAGTTGTTTTTTTAGAGGGGAAGGATGGACTGTGGACACATTTGAAGTACTGTTAAATACTGTTGGGGCGGTTTTGGTGGCCCGTCAGGTGGTTCTTAGGAATCCCATTTTCTCTGTATTTTTTATCTTTTTTGAACTCCAGTTGTGGAAACTCCTGTTTTTTTGCCGCGTTGACCTTCAGTTTCTTCATGCAAGTGGATTCTCTGATTTCTAATCACCTCAGAAATGTATCCTGATACTTACAATTTTGTTATCATGAGTTAATAAGATAATTAACTATCTCAAAATAACAGTCCAGAAAATTATAACTACCTCTTGGCCTCTCTGGTCTTTCATAGCCAGCTGACCTTTACAATGTGCCAAAATTTCATGATGAACAGGCCAATAAAAATGCTCCAAAAGTGCTAGGAAAAAAGCCATCTCCATTAACTTCCATTCAAAATTAAGAATGTTTTTTCCTTCTCCTGTAAAGTTCACATATATATATATATATAAGCAAAAGAACACAAGAGGGAGTGTGTTATCGCAAATAACATCACGGCTGTGATTTGGTCGCCGTAGATCGTCACAGCCGTGATGTTATTGGCGATAACACACTCCTCGAGTGTTCTGCTGCTTTTATACAACAGTTAAATAAATAAAGTAATAAATTAATAAACTGGGCCGTGAACGCGGCGTTTAATATGTTTTAATGTTCGCAGTTCCTTCACCAAATTATAGTTCCTTAACAAGCAGCTTGTTGCTACATCAGAGTAACGAACTCCGCCCACTCGCTGCTCAGTCTGCTGTAAGCCTCACCTTTTGAAGTACAGACTGAGCCATAAAACTGCCACAATATCAAGTTCAGCTCAGTTTTGTCCATTTTCTTCCAGATCAGTATTAATGTTGTTTTGGTCCAGCCAGTCTGTAAAGCATCTTACAGCCCATTTAGTTTGGCGAATGGTGTTGGGTTCATTTCTGGCTGATTCCAGGTTGTTTAGCTGTTCTTCTGTCACAGCTGCCGACTGAAAAGCTGCTCAGTGGTGATGACAGTTTGGGAATTTAGTGTCGTCTCATCTTCAGAGTCTGACCAAATCGGCTGTCGGTCAAACGTGATCTTAAAAGTGTCCATTTTCTGTTTGTGGCAAAGTAAGAAGTAAAAATGTTCAAATGGCTTGAGCATCTCCTACAGCTGTCAAAGTCTCAGCAGAGTGATAGTGTTTGTGAAAAAAACGCTTAGAACGCTTCTCAACCAATCAGCTCGCATGGCCTGAACTGACTGTTGTATATGTGTGTGGGTGTATACATATATGTATGTGTGTATATATATATATATATATATATATATATATATATATATATATATATATATATATATATATATATATACATATATATCGCTGCTGTCGGAACAAAACATCGTATCTCCAAAACAGTAACTTCACAGAAGAAAGAAAAAACATACTTTACTTTTAATGTAACTCAACAGAACCAGAATTTTTTCCATGTAATTTTGGGCCGTTTCTTTTGTCCCGTTCTTCATGAAATTTACACAAATTCAAATTATGTCATATATATATAAATATAAATTTGGGTCATAATTTCAAAATATCTTCACTACATTCACTGTGTGCTTCTTCACATCAGTTTACAGAAAGAGAAATGTTTCTAAAGGAGGGATGGAGCTGTTGAAGCGGTTCCTGACCCAAGAATCGAGTCATCACAGCAGGAAATATTAAAGTGAAATCAAATGTACACAGTTTACTCTTTTACCCCAAATGTAGTCAGTCAGCAAGAAGTGTTTGGTGTCTGAAGTTTCCTTCTTTAGCTTTGCACTTGAGTTACGAGGCCAAAAGTATGTTGCATAGCCAAAAGCAGTAGTAAGAACCATCTGGAAGCCTGGAGTTTGTCCATGTTTTGAGATAACAGTTTGCCATTTAGTGTCAGAACCCATATAAACAAGTCGATTAGAGATCACTTAACAAGTCCACACAGTCAAGTGAGTGATGATTTAGGCACGCAGTCAGCACAATGCCAAACGATACTATCTTAGCTACACTATATGGCCAAAAGTATATGGACAACTGACCATCACGCCTTGCTTGTTAGACGTCCCATTCCAAAACCATGGGGATTACTGTGGAGTTGGTCCGCCCTTTGCAGCTGTAACAGCCTCCACTCTTCTGGGCAGCTTTCCACAAGATTTCTTGGAGTTTGTCTGTCTGAATTTGAGCCCATTAAGTCAAAGAGTATTTGTGAGCTCAGACACTGATGTTGGACGAAAGGGCCTGGCTCGCAATTGTCGTTCCATTTCATCCCGAAGGTGTTCAGTGGGGTTGAGGTCAGGGCTCTTTGCAGGCCACCGGAGGTCCTCCTCACCAAATCCCTTTGTGCATAGGGGCTCAGTCATGCTGGAACAGAAAAGGGTCTTCCCCAAACTGCTGGAAGCAGATTATTGTATAAATGTCCTTGTATGCTGCAGCATTAACATCGCCCTTCACTGGAACTAAGCGGCCCAAACCCTGAAAAACAGCCCCAGCTCATTATCCCTCCTCCACCAAACTTTACTGTTGGCACTGTCCATTCCGGTAGGTAGCGTTCTTCTGGCATCTGCCAAAGCCAGATTGGTCTGTCAGACTGGCAGAAGCTTAATTCATCACTCCAGAGAACCCGTTTCTAGTACTCCAGGGCCCAGTGATGGTGTGTTTTACACCACTCCAGCCGACGCTTAACGTTGGACATAGTGATCTCCTGCTTGTGTACAGCTGCTCGGCCATGGGAACCCATTTCATGAAGCTCCTGACACACAGTTTTTGTGCTGATGTTGCTTCCAGATGCAGACTGGAACTCTGTAGTGAGAGATGCAACAGAGGATAGGCAATTTTTCATGCTACACACTTCAGCATGCAGCATCCCTGCTCTGAGTGCCATATAGTGTACATTAGCCTCATGGCTTTACAGTGTCAGTTCCTTTTTGCAATAATGGCATGATTTTGATTGGTTTTGTTCAGTTTGGCGTTGCTTTACCACTAGAGATTAGTAGTATAAGAACCAGGGGTCACCATATATATCCAATTTATTTACTATCCAAAACCGCCAGTGAACCTACACGTCTTCTTCTTTTTTTGTATATAATCTGGATCTATTTTTGGGGCCTGTTTTGCTATAAAATAATGTCTCGGGCATCAGGCAGTGTATTCATTACCACTTCATGTAATATCTTCCTGTGAGGGACGTCTGGTTCCTATCAGAACCACTGTGAGTAATTCTGACTCAGTAAGTTTCTCTGGAGCATTTCACACCAGACCACTCTGAGTGACTTTGCTTACATCTCTACAGTTTAATTATTGTGAACATTTGAAAGGTCTGTTCAGTTCCCCTTTAAATTTAAAGGGAAATTCAACACAATTTTTAAAATTTCAGTTGACTTGGTGAAAAGTCACTCAGAGTGGTTTGATATGAAGTGGTTCATTGTTGAAAAGCTTACTGATTTCTTCACAGTGGTGGTGATGGGAACCAGGGGTTACAATGTCTACAACGCAAATATAGACACTTTTATTTTTCAAAATGACCAGTGAACCTATGCAAGTTTGTATGTCAGATGCTGATAACAGTCAAATCTGGGGACTATTTTGCTTTTTCAGCACTCTGCATGGATTTAAAAAATGTTTTAGGCCTGCAAAATTGTGGAAAACAGTGTCTGTTGATGGTGAAAAGAACCAGAGGTTTTGATTTTATTATTGTTATTGTTATTGCGTTTTATTAAAAACACAAACATTTCTTTGGATTTCGAAAGTATATTTCGTAACTCAAAACTATGATAAAACATTGAGTGCATTTACATGCACTTAATAATAATAACTGCAGAAAATCTGATTTTGTCAGTATTACAATCAATGTGTTTACCCGCACTTTAGTAATCAGATAATGGGGAAACTCCAGGTCTACGTGAGTCAGGCAGCAATCAGATTTCTGCTTTACAACCAGCCAATGAACTCACAGAAGACGACGCGACGTAAACGTTACGTAAAACTCAAACTTCATGCCGCTGCTTTTTTTTTAAACATTGCCCCACTTTACCTGAGACTATGAACATACATCACCTAGAAGATGAAGAATATTTAAATAGTTAATTTCGTCAAGCATGTATTTGGTTTCAGCGTCGCTCCAAAAGTTTTTTGCTGCGTCTCGCGGCGACACTGCTTGCTTATTTCTGGTACCGCGCTCTGTTTTCACACATGCGCAGACTGAGAACTGCGAAAGAAATCCGAGTAAGAGTTTACGTGCACTGAGAAATCTGATTACTGAGCTAAAATCCAGCTCTCTTTATCAGATTTCTTAATGGGGTTTCTTAATTGGATTTCTGGGCCTTACTCATCTAATAAATCACAGTCTAGTGTTTACATGACCATTTGAATAATCAGATAACTGCAGAAATCCGATTATGTTTGGAGTATTGAGTGCATGTAAACACACTCAATGTTTCAGGCGTCAGGCAGTGTATTCTCAACCATTTAGGGTAGTAACTTTCCGTGAGGGAGCTTTTAGAGGTGGACGTCTGGTTCCTATCACCACCACTGTGAACAATTCTGACTCTAGAGCTGAGTATTTCACACCAAACCACTCTGAATGACTTTGTTTACCTCTTAACCATTTTATTACAATTAACCAATTAAAACAGGCGGAGTTCCCCTTTAAAGACTTGCATGTTTAGTCAGAGTGCAGTGAACTGCTGGGGTACTGTACCTAAGAACTGTGGAAATATACTGTGGTCTGAGAACCTCGAATGGGTTCCAGTAGATCTCTTCAGTTTGTTAATGAGTTAGCGATGTGCTAACACATTCTGCATCAGCTCTGTAATGGTTTTGAGTCACTGCAGACCCTCATAGCGTGTATGTGTGAGATTATAGTGTGTGTGTGTGTGTGTGTGTGTGTGTGTGTGTAAGGTCATGGCAGTGTGTATGTTATACATTATCAGCGTTAGTGTAGCTCCGCCCACCGCTGTCAGGCTCAGCAGCAGCTGCGGAGATTCTTTACAGATTCTTACACTGAATGTGTGAGTATCTGGGATGTTGGTATCTGAGTGTGTGTGTGTGTGTGTGTGTGTGTGTGTGTGTGTGTAAGAGTGTGAGTGTCACATATACATTAAAAATTAACGATGTTCTTTTCTCATATAAAATGGTCATTTCTGACACTGGAGCTTTTGTTATAGTAACGCTGATGTACTCTCTCTCTCTCTCTCTCTCTCTCTCTCCCCCTGTCTTTCTGTTTGTCTCTCTCTCTCTCTCTCTCTGTCTCTCTCCCTTTGATTCTCTCCGTCTATCTTACTGTCTCTCTCTTTCGCTCTCCTACTTTCTCTGTTTCTCTCTGTCTGTCTCTCTCTCTCCCTGTCGCTCTCTCTCTCTCTCTCTCTCTCTTACTCTGTCTCTCTCTCTCTCTCACTTTCTCTTTCTCTCACTGTCTTTGTCTCTTTCTCTCTCTGTCCTATCTGTCTGTTTCTCTCTGGCTCTCTTGTTGTCTCTTTCCTCTGTCTCTCTCACTGTCTGTCTTTCTCTCTCTCGCTCTGTTTCTCTCTCTCTGTCTCACTATGTTACTCTCTCTCTCTCGCTGTCTTACTCTTTCTCTGTCTATTTCTTATCCTGTCTGTTTGGCTCTGTCTCTCTCTCTGTCTCTCTCTTTTTGTCTCTCTGTCACTCTCACTGTCTTACTCTCTCTCTCCCTCTCCCTTTCTCTTACTATGTCTGTCTCTCTGTCTCTCTCTCTATTTGACTGTCTCTCTCACTGTCTTACTCTCTCACTCTCTCATATTCTCTCTCTCATACTCTGTCTGTCTGTCTGTTTCTCTATCTGGCTATCTCTCTCACTGTCTTACTCTTTCACTCTCTCTATCTCTCTCTCTCTCTCTCTCTCTCTCTCTCTCTCTCTCTCTCCCAGGTTGAGTACAGGTGCGGGCGATGGTGCGTGGTGTCCGGCGGGCTCTGTCTTCCCCAGCGGTTCCGAGTACCTGCAGGTGGACCTGCACACGCTGCACTTCCTGTCTCTGGTGGGCACGCAGGGTCGCCATGCCGACGGGCACGGCCGCGAGTTTGCGCGGAGCTACAGGCTCCGTTACTCTCGCGACGGCCGGCGCTGGATCACCTGGAAGGACCGCTGGGGTCAGGAGGTCAGCGAGAACAGTTCAGCACTCTCTCTCCTGACTCGACCTCTTCTCTTACTACTACTCTCTCTCGCTCCCTCTCTCTCCCCCTGTCCCTCTCTCTCCCCCTGTCCCTCTCTCTCTGTCTCATAGTGATGGGCCTTTTGAGTCACTTTGTGGTTGAGGGGACTAATTGGTTACTCAGCAGTGGAAAGTGAACAGGCGAGTGTCGGAGCTGGGCTTAGTTTTCTCTGTTAAACGGCCAATTAAGCGGCTGCGTTACAAATAAATCAACTAATGACTCAGTGTCATAGTAAAACAGTGGTTTATGTATATCAGGGCTGCACAGTATATTAGGAATGCACAATCGGAGTTCTCCAACTGATCTGTGGTACTATTTTATGATGTAAACAATGTGGATAACGTGCATTGTATTCAAATGTAGAGGTGAGCAGTATGACAATATTTTACTGCTCTCCTGGTACATTTTATTATCATGTTACACAATATGCTTTTCTGAGCACATCAGGGACTGACAGTACACTGACCAACTACATGTTTCTTTAAAATGAGAGCATAATTAATCCCCTAATCAATGTCCTATATGAAATCCTAAATAAACAACACTGTATTCACATGTTTTGATGATCTGTGAAACGTGGCATATTCATCCATATCATACCAATAAATCCATATCGCGATGTATAAAGTGATGTGTGGATATGTTTGCATGTTTCAGGTGATCTCGGGGAACGAAAACACATATGACGTGGTTCTGAAGGACCTGGGTCCCCCCATTATCGCCCGCATGGTCCGCTTCTACCCTCTGGCAGACCGTGTGATGAGTGTGTGTCTGAGGGTGGAGCTGTACGGCTGTGTGTGGAACGGTGAGCTCCTCAGCAAATCATTTACGCCTCTGAGTCTGAAGTATTTTGGTCTCATTAGGGTATTTGTTTCCGTCAGATGGACTGAAGGCCTACACTGCACCCATGGGTCATGTGATGCACCTGTCAGGCTCCCCTGTTTACCTCAACGACTCTATCTATGATGGCAGCATCGAATCAGGGTAAGAAACGCACAAAAATCTTAACTGCAGTCTCATGGTCACTATCCATGCTCCTCTTTCCTAGTCAGTGAAGGCTAAGCAGCTTTACAGAATGGCAGAAATCCCATTCTGGGTTACGCTACACGACGTTTACCCCGATTTTAGCCCTGATTCTCAGTCTGGCTGAGTCTGTGCTGGTCGGCTCTAGTCTGTAGATTTTTGGGTCAGTCTGAGTCGACAGTTGGAGAGAGAGTCGAGTCGTGTGAGGGACGCAGACTCCAATTTTTGGGTCAGTCTGAGTCGACATTTGGAGAGAGTTGAGTCGTGTGAGGGTTGCAGACTCAGATTTTTGGGTCAGTCTGAGTCAACAGTTGGAGAGAGAGTCGTGTCGTGTGAGTGACGCAGATTCAGATTTTTG
The DNA here is from genome assembly GCF_904425465.1 of Colossoma macropomum. Classification (NCBI taxonomy): domain Eukaryota; kingdom Metazoa; phylum Chordata; class Actinopteri; order Characiformes; family Serrasalmidae; genus Colossoma; species Colossoma macropomum. The sequence continues at coordinate 40,155,470 of NW_023494785.1, forward strand.
GGTCAGTCTGAGTCAACAGTTGGAGAGAGAGTTGAGTCGTGTGAGTGACGCAGACTCAGATTTTGGGTCAGTCTGAGTCAACAGTTGGAGAGAGTCGAGTCGTGTGAGTGACGCAGATTCAGATTTTCGGGTCAGTCTGAGTCGACAGTTGGAGAGAGTCGAGTCGTGTTTGAGGGGCGCAGACTCAGATTTTTGGCCTCTCGTTCGTGTTTCAGACCAGTCAGAGTTTATCAAACGAGTTTGATTGTTTTGACCCGACTCTGAACGAAATCTAGTGTAAACTGATCAACGTCTCAACCTGAACGATCACCAGAAGGTTTGTTAATGATTTAAGTATCTGTAGCTCATCTTTAGGGGACCATCCAAATAAAGTGTGACCAAGCTTTTGAATGAGCTGAGTTTAAGGCACAATCGAGTTTATATAGATTTAAAACTCACTGATCACATTTTTAACCCCACGTTTGTTTATTTGCGTCTCCTAGTAATGGGAGAATGCGAGAGTTTGCGAGAGTTCAGTGAGTTACGTTCAGTTCAGCAACAGCTGAAAAGTTGAGTAGTGTGTGATGCCTTTTTATAATCTGTTAAGACTTTAAAAGTCGTGTAGTGAACCCAAGGCTCTCACGTGTTGTCAAAAACTCTACATTTAGTATTTTATTAATTTAATTTCATTTTTTATGTATGTCAAAGGTCACTGCTGTGATAAGCCTTTTTTGTGTAACTGTCGTTTTCTGTCACACATTCAGTGTTTTTGAATCAAATGAATCTGATTGGCTTTGCAGAAAGCTTCATCTGTTTAAACAGAGCGAGCTAGCTAAACCTCCGTTTGTCTCACGTTTTCCGTTTTCGCTATAATGTTTGTATTTGTGGGAAATGAGGAAAACCACAAAAACCATAGTAGATCAATGGCTTGAAATGTTCACAGAGAAAGAAGGTAAAGGCTTTTAGATAAACATACTCATTGAGTTGCTGCCCATCGAGACGCTGAATGTCGACATGTGCGCCTTCATTAAAAACAACGGATGTGAGTTTTTGGAAGCTGCGTGACGCAGCCATGGGCAACATTTTAGACTTATGTCGGGGCGGGGCAAGCCATCTCAGTCAACTATATGGAAAGTATAAAACCTATATTAAGCAAATAACCTTTCGCTGCTGTTGGAACAAAATCTCGTATCTCCAATATGACAACTTTACAGGAGAAGGCAAAAACTTACTCAACTTTTAACGTAAGTCAATAGAACCAGATTTTTTCCATGTAACTTTGGGCCGTTTCTTTTGGTCCATTCATCGTAAAATTTAAACATAATGTAAAGGGCAGCAGGTATTTTCAAATTATGTCAAAAACTGAAAAACAACAAAAAGGGAGATATGGTTTTGTTCCGACAACAGCGATATATTTATCAAAGTATGAACTCTGTTCTACCTCAGTGAAGTGTGAGACGGCGCCCACCAGGCACAGCATCAAATGCACTGCCTGCTTTTTCCAAGTCCGTGTGAATGGCCCGTTCAATATTCAGCACTGCAATGTCAGACAGTGACTCAGAGTGTTTCTCATGTAGGTTTTCAATTGACGCAAGCAAGAAAAGTTCCTTTTGCATGATGCGCTGCTCATTGGTACGTTCAATCGCCTAGAACTGACGCTTTAGAAAGTGCTGAACGTTGACCGAAGCCAATTTCTTGTGATGGCATAGTGTTAAAGAGGGACAGCTCTGCGCTGGTCTCCTCTTTGGCGATGACAAACAATTCGCTGCTGTCCGAACAAAACCTCGTATCTCCATTTTTGTTTTTCAGTTTTTGACATAATTTGAAAATGCCTGTTACCCTTACATTGTAAATTTCATAATGAATGGTCCAAAAAGAAATGACCCAAAATGACTTGGAAAACATTTTGGTTCCATTGACTTACATTAAAAGTAAAGTATGTTTTTTCCTTCTTCTGTAAAGTTACCATTATGGACATACGAGGTTTTGTTTTCCGACAGCGGCGAAATGCTAGATCTGCTTCGGTGTGTGTTCTATAGCCCAGAATTTTGTTCAGTGCAATTAGGCTTTCCACACCATTTTCCTGAAACCGATCACAGAATTCTTGAACAGTACACCAAAATAGAAGTCCTTCTAGTAACCCGTAGCAGAGGCAACATTGGATCCAGTCACTGACACTTTGCCGGACCTCCTCTGCGGACGTTGTGGGCCTCGGTAGTTACTTTGAGCGCACAAGTCAACCGTGAGCTACCAGAGTTTTTTTGAAAGTCACTATCTGTTCCCATTGCTAGCGGAGTAGAGACTGTGCTGCCAGCGAGGCTCTCGACCGCGGCATAATTTAAACTCAGTGACTGCAGTGCTTTCGACAGTACATTGCATTGCATTAAAAAAACTTGTGACATCAGAATGCAGGCTGCCCCCTACTGTCATGGAGTTCAATCTCTATACATAGTAGATAGTTTTGACAGATGTCAATGTTCCATAATTAAAGCATTTAATTAAAACAACCTTCTTAACTTTAGTTATTTTTGGCCATTTCTATTGGTCCATTCGTCATGACGTTTTGCCTCTATGCAAAGGGCAGCTGGCATTTTCAAAATATGTAAAAATAAAAACAAAAATGACCAAAATGTGGATGCAATTTTTGTTTTCCGACAGCAGTGACATATAGGTCACGTCATAGTCGGACTGGCCACCCCAAGATCTCTGCCACAATTCAAACTCTAGACATGGATACATCAGTAAAACCTGCATTTAGACCACCTGTGTCAGGCTCCAGTCCTCGCGGGCCAAAACACTGCAGATTTCAGCACACTGACTCATTAAACACCTGATTGAGTTCTTCAGCTAATTAGCAAAGCCTTCATGAACTGAATTCAGAGCGTTAGATGAGGGAAAAACGCTGATCTCCGCAGCTCTTTGGCCTGGAAGGTCTCTAGACATGCCTGGTTTAGACTGTGTGCCTCAGCAGTGAACTCTGTATGATCACTATAACTCTGTATAAGAATGTTATAACCCACTATAACTGTAATACATATACACGAGGCTAATGTTTGGTTTTGTATGTGTCAGCTGTGTTTGCGGCCGTTTAAATACCGTTTTCTCAGCCATCGTCAGGAGTGGTTGTCATACGCTGTGTGAGTGTGTGTTGGAGCTGGTACTTGTGCGTAAGTAAGCACTCCCAGATGTGCTTTTAATGGGCGAGAGATGTTTGTATTAGCTGAGCTAAGGATATTTGATGCAGGCCAGACGGGACTGCTGCAGGTGTGTGTGTGTGTGTGTGAGTGTGTAATCTGCTAGATGAGGACCGTCTGTATGCCCTGTTTTTTCTGTTAATGTTTTATGTTGCATTCAAAACATTTTAACAATGAATTGGAGGTGCTGCATATTGTAGATCATGTCGTTCCTCCCTCATATTCAGCTAGATTTGATGTTATACCAGTTATCCAATGATTAAATGACAATAAAAGACAGAAATACAAGCGTTTTCACAAAGTCTGATGCATGAATGACAGCACTAGCACATACCCCATGAAGCAGTGCATGCACTGAGCAGGGGTTACGTGGTTCATTTGTATTTTACTCTTGTATGGCTAAGCAAAACATTCTGCTGTTCTGTTGTATTTGTACCTTCGGTGCTTGTATGATTGCATTATGGCAAATTTTTAAACCATTATCAAAAACTTCTCTATGGTGAAATAAATGGCTGTTCAAAATAGAACCAGCAGATGGCGTAGGTCTTCACTTTCCTTCCTCATGTGGTCCTTGGGCAAGACTCGTAATGCTACATTCACTTACCTCTGTAACATGATTTAACTTGTAGCACTGAGTTAAGGCCAATTTATAGTTCAGGCGATAAGCGTCGCTCGTCGTCACGGTGTGCGGCTGTGTTTATTTTCTTGCTGCTCCGCTGCTTTCGGAAACAGAACAGGTTGCCAGCTATTTATAATATACATCTATAAGATTATTTTTAAACCTTTTTCCGCGATTGCGATACTTTAAAATGCAGTCCAAGCAGAAAACACCACAGCCCCCGCGACTGCACTTTCAGACTAACTGGAAAACCGCAAATCTGGCAGCCCTGCATGATTTAGAAAGAACTCGTGAGTGAAACGTGTGTGGAAAAGAAGTAGTAGGGTATTCCTGGTTGCTGTAGTGACGCTGCAGCTTAAAATCCCACTGCAGTTTTACTGTAGCAGCTGTTTTCTGTTCTGTGTGGTTTCAATGCTGTTTCATTAACTGCGCTGTCATACAGGTTTTCATAGAAACTACAGACAATGTTCTATTCTGGCGTTTTGTTGCTGGCGCAGGACTATGAAAGCCTACAGCGCTGCAACATCTGGCAACCCCAGGTTTTTTTGTTGAGCGACGCTTGTCGTCCAGAATATAAATTGGCCCTAAGAGTGTCTGCCAGATCTGGAAATGGAAATGCACCAAAGTGAAAATTCTGTACTTATTGCTTTAAGCAAAATGTAAAAGAACTACAAGTTAATAAGGAAATGATTATTGATAGTAAGTCTCTTCAACAGGACAAATAGACTAAGATAAAAATAAAAACAGCATAAAATAAACTTGCTAACTTTATTACAGTGTGTGCCTACAAAATCCAGCGTCTTCACAAACAGAAAATGATTATCCCAGGCGATTAATTCTATAATTTTTTAGTTATAATTTGAGCCTTTTTGGATTTGCTTGACTTTTCAAAAGCTGTGGCTACAGATGGCCATCAGATATTCAGACCACCCTCGCTAATGACCCACGTAGAAAATGTGAAATGGTTCCACACGTTCCTTTCTACTTTTCCTTTCTATTAAAATTATTTGTAAGGTGTTAGGTTGCTGTTAGATTTTGACATTTCAATGTATCTGTATATCATATCTACTTATATCCAGTGTTAAATATCAGTTGATCCGCATATCTGATCTGATATCAGTGTTCATATCGAGGATCAGCCAATACAGATATCTGATCTGATGCTTGCATTAATACTGAGCATTTGTCTGGATGTGCTTAGCTGCTAGTGGCTGTGAAACGCTGCCGTAAAATCAGTAATTTTTCTGCATATTTTGACTGTTTTGCACTACTTTTTTTTCTAATGTCGTAAATATGACACTTTTATATTTCAGTTGCTCTAAGATGCGTAAAGAAGGCCTCTGTTTTCTCACTACTTTGAATACACTTTTCTAAGTGTGTAATAGACACATTCCAATATCTGTGCTGTTTCCGTTTTCCTCTTTAACGTAGTTCCACACTGCAGACATCTGATCAGACTTAATATAGCCGGATTATATACTAATCCATTAACGTGCTGTTAAACATCAGAGATGTAAGTATAACAGAATTCATTCGGCTCTCTCTGTGTCTGCAGGGTGCTGTTTGGCGGTCTGGGTCAGCTGTGTGACGGAGTGCTGGGTGGGGATGATTTTGTGAAGAGTAAGGAGCTGAGGGTGTGGCCTGGATACGATTACGTGGGCTGGAGCCGTGAAGCGCTGGGCCAGCCTACTGTCGACATTGAGTTCCACTTTGAGAAAACACGAATCTTTCACACCATGCAGGTAAATGACACACACACACACACCTGTTTGTATGTTTGTTAACTCTTAAAAAAAAGTGCCGTTTTTACTCTTCGGCTAGTAAATCACATGATTTCTCATTGATGTTCTTGCATTTATTTGATATGTAAAAAAAATTGACCTGAAATTTTGTCGATTTTTATTTTATCTACCTTTTTGAACAAGAAAAAGGAATATAAACAAAACAACAGATCCGATCTGCACTCAGGCCAAGTCCCATTTCTTATTTTTACCCCTACCCCTTGTTTTCGAATGTCACCTTGTTCCTTGGACCTGAGTTACAAGGTGTAGTGGTTGAAATTTTCCTCTACGAAATGGGACCCTCAAATAAACAAGAGCACTACTTCATTAACAGCTACTAGCGCTGCTCTGTAGGCGACCCTGCCAGTCTGCAGTGACAGCAGAGGAGGGTAAAGTTCAGCTCCTCACTGCTGGGCTTTAGTTACATTTAGGGAATCATATGCCTTCAAAGAGGGGGGCAGTTATTTATTATCGCCCACCCCTAATTCTTCAGTGATATGAAGCTGAAGTCAGATATTCACCAGACACCCTACCCCTTGACGTAAACGTGCAAAACGGAGGGCTAGGGGCTCAGTGGTAGGGGCGAGGGGTGAAATGGGACTGGGCCTCAGTCTGCTCAGGAACTACTGCAGCGCATCCAACAGTAAAGGCAGCAGTTTGTCACCCGTCTGTATAGACAAAGCGTAGTAACTGTTTTCCTGCTAATCTGATGCTGCATTGGCTTCGATTTGATGATCAGGACCGTCTCCGTCTTTGACTCTGCATTCTCCGCATTCCTCCTCTGCTCCTGTCTCATTCACTTCATCCGCACATTCCTCCTCTTTTCATCTCCCTCTCATTCTCTTCCCTCACACCTTTGTTTTCCCTCTGTGGTGTTTACTTCTCGCAGCTGACGCATGGCCACATTCCCTGGAGCTTTGAGGAATATTCCACATGACCTCAGGATACTGGCCATGCGCCTAACAAAGCAAGAGAGCCAGCTTTTTATTTAATAACATGATTTATAACCCTCTCTCTGCCACTTCCAGACTTTTGTCCTAAAACTAGCCCCCCGCACCCCTCATCTGTGCCTGTTGGGTTTTCCCTGTGTTTTCATTGCCCCCCTGAACACCTCTTAAAAAAACGTTTCCCTGCTTAAGCTCTAACAGGCTAGGAGGCGAGTACAGGCCCCAGAGGGACGAGCGGGTTTCACTTACTCAGCTGGGTGTGTGCGCGTGTTTGTTTTTGTACATTTTCTGGACAAAAATGTCCTGAAAACATCTACAGTGGTGGTACGAAGAAAAAGTGCTCGATGTTTCATTATTTAAAACTGAAAGTGTGATTTCTTTTTGGTTCCTGAGGTTGAGATTAAGGTTCTGGAGTCCAGTCACTGTCCACTCAATTAGACACTCCTACCTTGTTGGTCCGTTGATGTAAAGTCAGAGACGATAGCTCATCTGCTGCTGCACAGTTTGTGTTGGTCATCCTCTAGTCCTTCATCAGTGGTCACAGGACGCTGCCCACAGGACACTGTTGGCTGGATATTTTTGGTTAGTGGACTATTCTCAGTCCAGCAGTGACACTGAGGTGTTGAAAAACTCCAGCAGCACTGCTGTGTCTGATCCACTCAGACCAGCGCAACACACACTAACACACCACCACCACGTCAGTGTTACTGCAGTGCTGAGAATGATCCACCACCCAAATAGTACCTGCTCTGTGAGGGTCCATGGGGGTCCTGACCGCTGAAGAACAGGGTAAAAGGGGGCTTACAAAGTATCAGAGAAACAGACGGACTACAGTCTGTAACTGTAGAACTACAAAGTGCACCTGTATAGTAAGTGGAGCTGCTAAAATGGACAGTGAGCGTAGAAACAAGGAGGTGGACTTAATGAATATAAATAGGTACTTGTTTTTATACTGTCTGACAATCCAGTTTATAAGTACAAAAACAAGCCTGTTTGTGTGTGTGTGTGTGTGTGTGTGGTGACTTAAGAGGTGTGTACCTGATAAGATCTGTTACACTTTAACTTCTCGACAGGTCACTGCTGTTTGAGCAGTGTGTTTTCAAAAGGATCTTCCGTGTGTGTGTGTGTGTGTGTGTGTGTGTTTGAGTGTGTGTGTGTGTGTGTGTGTGTTTCACTGTGTTTATTTAGATGTTGACCTTACATGTCAGGTTAATCACTAACTTGTCATGCTGATTACCCTTATCACCTCTGCCCCCCACCCCTCTCTCTCTCTCTCCCTCTCTCTCTCTCTCTCTCTCTCTCTCTCTCTCTCTCTCTCTCTCTGAACATCTGGATTCTTGTCTCTCTGCTCTCTGTCCTCACTTCATCAAACCTGTATTCCTCTGCAGTTGTTTCTTAAAATGAATAGGTTCTGTCCCGATTCTCTGGGAAATGTGATTGGAGGAACCTTTTACACAGTGGAAGGTAGTCGTTTGCAAAAGTTTGTGCGCCTCTGCTCAAATTACATCTTCTTGATTTTGACATAATTGAACACATCCTCTTCAGCCCATGTGTCAAACACAAGATCAGGCCCGCCCCACAATCCTCCCCGGACTGCAAAAGTATTTTAGTTTTCTAAATTTTGTATTTATCATTTATTTATTTATTATTTATTATTTATTTTTAGCCTGTTTCACAATGCACTGCACTACGGTCCCCAGCATGCACTGCAACGTAATGTGCTCTGACTACAATAGGAGTTCTACCAAAATGAACACTTAACGTCAGCTCAGCAGCTCAGAAACTGAGCCCAATCTTACTAACTTGCAGCATAGAAAAGATGGCCCACGCTTTTGAAGAGATTTTTTATTATGGCCCTTTTACTGGTTGAGTTTGACACCCCTGCTCTACAGGGAGCATTCTTCTGCACGTTTTACTGTACAACTTAGTTTGCTTAGTTTTTCAATATCTTCAGCAAATTAACAGTAACCGTGCATTAAAATGTGCAGAAGTGTGTTTTTAGAGGACGTGTTAACTTATTTTCTTAGATTATAAAATCAACAAAGCATGTCATTTGAGCAGGGGTGCCCAAACTTCTGCGCACGACTGTGTAGGCGATAACAGGACAAAGATTTTGTTTAGATTTTGTTTAAAAAAGGTGAGCAGATACTTGTACTGAATTTTGTTATGATGGATTCCAGTTAGTCTAAAATGGGCCTTCGTGATGTCAGTGCCCAAATTTCAGTCTCAACGTGGCAATATAAGTAAAATTATATTTCATTTTTCCATGATCTGATCAGGGCTGTTATTGTCACTGCAGAGCAACCAAAGCTATCCTGTCGGGTTACATTCGGCACTTTGGGTGATTTAAGTTCAGGTCCGATTTGGACAGAATTTTATTGAGCTTTGGTCAGTTTTGGACCCAAAAACATGACATAGGTTTGGACAAAATTTTATCAGGCTTAAGGTTCAGACACAAAATGTGAAGCTATATGTTGGGTCGGGTTGGGCTTGGACAGGATGTTCTTGGCCTGCTTTCAGGTTTGGACCAAAATTTCAGACCTAATTAAAGCACTAGTGTCCGCAGGGATGGACCGGCCATCAGAAGGACTGGCGCAATTCTTAGTTGGCTGTTGAGAGAGTGAGATAAAGAGAAATGCTTTGTGGTGATCCTGCTGTAGTCCTATATAAAATGAATGGAGACTGCTATGACGTTAAATCCAATGCAAAATTCGCAAGCGAGGAAAAGCACTCTAACGTGAGAAAAACACGGAAAACTACTCTCGTGCATGCAAAAAACTACTCTTGCGCCCGAGGAAAACCCCTCGACAATTGCGTGCACGAAGAAGGCCAAAAATTAGCCCGACACTCAACTGTTCTTTCTGGATTCTCACTCTAGAAGACGACCTTCAGAGGCCGCCAGTACAGTGGGGTTAGCCGAAACCCTGCCTGTAATCACTGAACTCTGTCTTTGTGAATGTTCAGTAATCATGATTAATCACTCTCAGTGTGGTTTCCTCACGCAAGTAGTTCTCTTCGTGTGCACGAGGGGTTTTCCACGGGTGCAAGAGTAGTTTACTGCACGCAAGAGCAGTTTTCCTCGCTTGCGAATTTTGAATTGGATTTGACGCCATAGACCACCCGGGACAGATGGCATGCGCTGGACGAATGCTGGAGTGCACATCTCTAGATGCGTCCACTGCATTCTCAGTTTGTGGCCACTGGCCAGTCACAAAAATGCCACTGCCCCTCAGAACAAAGCATAATGATAACAACTGGGAAAGTTAAACTGTGAAGGCTGGCTAGAGAGAGATGGAGAACCCCTCCAAAAGTGCAAGGAGAGGGGGATGCGTGATAAAAAACAGAAATTTACGTAAACAAGATGCTAAGAAATTAAGAAATGAGGGGTTTTTAGGGGGGGCAGGGAGGGGGGGTTCGTTTGGGGAGGGTCACTGTGGTTGTAGTGAGCTGGTCTAGACGAAAGTCCAGGGCTGAATTTAGTTTGTGTATATGTGTGTTTTTTCAGGTCCACAGTAACAACAGACACACTCAGGGGGTTCGCGTGTTCTCAGAGGTGGTGTGCGAGTTCAAGGCAAGTCTGCTGAGCAAGTGGATGGAGCCTGCGCTGAGGCTACCCGTTCCTCTGGAGGACCTGAAGGACCCCTCATCCCGCTCCGTCGCCCTGCCGCTGGGGGGCCGCCCCGCACAGATCCTCCGCTGCCGTTTCGCCTTCGCAGACCGCTGGCTGCTCATCAGTGAAATCAGCTTCTACTCCGGTACAGTGATGTTAAGATTGTGTTCTAAGATGCACAATGATCTTTACTCGAGGTCACAGTGTCCAGTCTGACAGCACTTCCAGCATGCAGGCTTTTATACTGTGTATTTCCCCTAGGATTCAGTCAGGACAGTAGACATAATAAACACAACAGTAGACATAGTAAACAAATGAAAGCAGCTGTTTGTGAAGTCAGGACACACCTACAGTCAGTAGTTTTGGTAGACGTCTGCCCTGTGATCGGTCATTTGGAAGCTCTGCAGTTAAAAATAAGGCAAAATAGAGAGGAGGTAATAAAAACTAGAGGAAGAAAGTAAAGTAAATCACAATAGACACATGCACATATCAAAACAGATTTAAAAAAAATCACCTCTGGGATAAAGAAAGGCTGTTTACATGCAGATTTTTGCCAATCTGATTGAATACGTTCTGATTACAGATTAAGACTGAGGTGTTTATGCTCACTCTACTCAACAATCTGATGAAAATCTCTGTTTACATGCTCACTACAAGTAATCTGATCCAAAATCACGCGTATGCATAGAGAACCACTTAGACGTTACCATAACAACCAGCATTGCGTGAGTCAGAGTGAGATGAGCAGCGGTGAGCAGTGCTTGTGCTTTTAATGGCTTTAAAATGATGTCAGACTCAGGAAAACGTCCTTCACATGTCCTTATTAAAGAAGGCCGAGAGGAAGACGTCGTGTTCTGAGACACATAAGCTGGACGTCCGTCCCACCGCCGTCTTTTAAAGATCAGAGCATAAACTTAGTCTCCTCTGCAGACCAGTTTCTGCTCCGCCATGTTGAACGGTATAAACTTTCACTATGACGCGACAAACATGATCAGAACAGACTTAAACTTTCCGATAGGGAATGTAATCAGATACAGGCGTTTACACGGATATTATTCTTCTATATAACGGATTATTTACAGGATTACCCACCTCGTTCAGTCGGATAGAAAGTGAGCCAGGTGGCTTCAATCGGACTAGTTTATTCTGACTGAGGTGTTTACATGGACGTATTCTATTCCGATTAAGCTATTAGTCGGATTATTAATAGATTTAGGATTATTGATACATTTTTATGTACATTTTCCCCCAGAATGTCACTGTGTCCTCTGAATTATGAGGTTATTTAGGAGTCAATTGAGAATATTGTTACATGCGAGCTAAAACTGCTGCACACTGAATCGACATCATAAGACTGGCAACCTCACCAAATACCCCACACAAGCCAGCAAGCTTTGTCAGTAGCTGGTCTTGTTATACTCAAAAAAATCAAATCAGGAACTCGACTGGCCCACAAACAGCAGGAACGCTCTTTTTGGGAGAGACGTCACCATACAGAGCAGATTGGAAAGAACCAGTCACCCAGCTTTTGCCAGCTTGTGCCACCGGAATCACGAGAGGACCATTTGAGAGAAGCTCTCCGTTCACTTCCATTCATTTCGGACTGTGTTTAATCCAGAGATAAAGGCACATTTTGAGCTGTTTTAGATTAGAAAAGACCTATATAGCCATTTACTGTCTTCTGAGTTTTTATTATTTGGGGTCTATTTTGCCTTACCACACCCTGCATGTACCTCTGTGCCATTAAAAGATTTTAATACATGAAAAAATGTAGGCCTCAGACATCAGACAGTATGATAAGTGTTTCATCTGAACTTTCTGTGAAGGAGCTTTTACAGGCATTAAACTCTTCAGATCCAGTGATGTTCAGTGGAAAATGTACACAGAACATCACATTTGTGTGAACTTTCAAAGACAGCATTCATTTTTTCATTCCTAGAAAACAGGCTTAAACCTGGAGTTCCTTATTTGGGCACTACACCACCTTCCGAATGACACAAAACTTTAATCTGATTTTGAAGTTCTAACCCCTGTGTGGTGTTCAGGTGTGTGGGACCCATTTTCAGTGTTTACCAAAAGAAAAAAATATGTGATTTATTATTATTTCAACCTCAGATTTCTTGGTCTTTGCTCATTTTCTGTGAAGAGCATATAAAGTAACCCATTTTCAGTGTCTTCACTCTGTAAACACCCCACACATTTATATTACACATGTGGTGTTGGGTGAACCTGCAGGGAATGAAAGTGTGGAGGTGCTGTGTCCTTCACTCTGTTCTCCTCCTACATGGCCTGCTGTTAGTGTGTGTGTGTCTGTGTGTGTCTGTGTGTGTATGTGTTTGTATATGTGTGTGTGTGAGGGTGGACAACATGGACAGGCGGCTGACTGGCTACAGCTGCTAAAGGAGAACCCTACACAAGGGTTAAATGCTGATCATATATGTGAGTCATTGTGTTAATGCCTCTCTCTCTCTCTCTCTCTCTCTCTCTCTTTCAGAGCCGTATGAGAGTGGTTCACCGTTTCCCTCCGTAGAAGCCCACCCTCCTCCCTCCTCCACCCCTCGCTCTCGTTTCTTCACCTCCTCCCCTCCAGCATCCTCCTTCTCTCCCAGCTCCAACAGCTCCACCGGCCGAAGCACCGGTAAGAGCTGACTCGAGCTTTGGAACATGAATTCGCTACATCGACCAGTAGCTCTGCGGCTATGGCTGCATTGCGCTTTGAAGGGGCGGAGCTTCGTATAGCAGCACTTACAGTTAGGGGTGCATTAAAATTTTGGCCACTGAAGAAGTTCAGGAGAAACGGGCGAAAGCAGCTCTTGCAGTGAGCAGCCGTGCCTCACACACCTGAGCAGTGAGAGGAGGGTGTGGTATCTCTGATCTCTGAAGGGTGAAGAAAGGTTGTGTGGTGTTCAGCTGCTGTGTTGTTGGGGGTCAGCGAGGAGTTCGGCTGGCAGACCCACCCACAGCTACTCAGATACAGCCTTCATCCAGATCTCTTCCCCTCTCTCTCTCTCTCTCTCTCTCTCTCTCTCTCTGTCTCCTTCTCAGTCCCTCTTTTTTTTCTCTCTCTCTCTCCCCCTTCTCTCTCTCGCGCTCTCTCGCTCTCTGTCTTTGTCTCTCTCTCTTTCTCTTCCTTTCTCTCACTCTTTTCTCTCCTTTTCTCTCTTGCTCCCTCCCTCTCTCTTTCTCACCCTCCGTCTCCCTTTCGCTTCCTTTCTCTCACTTTCTCTCTCCCTCTCTCTCTCTGTCTCTCTTTCTCAGTCTCTCTCTTCCCCCCTTCACTCTCTGTCCTTTTCTCTTTGTCTCTCTCTCTCTCTCTTTCTCAGTCTCTATCTTTCCCCCCTCTCTCTCTCCCTTCTCTCTGTCTTTGTCTCTCTCTTTCTCTTCCTCTCTCTCTCTCTCTCTCTCTCTCTCTCTCTCTTTAAGTTCAAGTTTGCTTTATTGACATGACAAAATTATGTTTGTATTGTCAAAGTATCAAAACAGTTTCCTATATAATAAAAGTCAAAGTAAAGAAGAGAAACATATATAACAATATAACAATAAAGAGAAAATATCAATTATGAATTAATAATGTAAAAAAATTGAGATGCATTTGGCAAATAAGAGAGAAAAACAAAACAAAAAAGTTAAAAAAACAAAAACGTATCTCTGTAATTCAGAAGGGAAAAAAGAACAGAACCACTGTAAAAAACACGCTGCATTACATATATAAGGGTGAGGAAAAGAAAGAAAAGGGTTGTAGTTTGGTGGTCTCTCTCTCTCTCATTCTCTCTCGCTTTTTCTCCTTCCCTCTCTCGCTCTTTCTCTCTGATCTGTCTTCTCTTCCTCCCCCGTCTGTCACTGTCTCCCCCTCTCTGTCTCATCATCATCCCTCATCCTCCCTCACGTGAGCTTTTTGTGCTCTTCTGTTGAGTCTGACGCAGTTTGATGCAGGTGAGAGAGCGAGAGAATGAGGATGGAATGGAGGGCTGGGGAGATGAGCAGAAGAGAAATGCCAGCATTGTATGTGGGGTCACAATGACATAGCTGTGGTGGGCCTGCGGGCTCTCTGATTACGCTGCTTTCTTGTGGTCTGGCCTGTAAAAGCCTTTAAAAGTGCCACACAAAAGCTGCCTGTTGCGAATGTTGTGCGTGTATGTGTCCTTCAGTGGTCTGGAGAAGCTGTTTTGATGTTCTGGAGTTGTTTGTGTGGCGCTGATGTTATTGAGCAAGTGTTGTTTTTGAGTGATCGCTCCTCTGGCCCAGCTCATAAAGTTTCCTTTTATTCTAATTACATTCTTCTCATGCTTTAGCGGATGAACTCTCATAAACCCTCAGCTCACATTCTCTCTCTTTCCCTCTCTGCTGTGGCTCAGGCCGCTCTGCCATTCATTTCAGTTTAATTTACTCTGATCAAAGCGCATTACAGCTTGCAAAACATCTGGCTGCCAAAAAGTACACATACGCATACAGATCGATGTGTTTATTTGGCACGGAAAGGATGTCAGTAAGGAGGAAGAGATAAGAGCAGATAACACTGAGGATACTCCACTCGGACTGGATTGCTATGCCAATACACTACCAGTGAAAAGCTTGGAGATGTGTGACCGAATAAGATGATTTATGATTTATTAACTAATGTTTAAATGTTTAAAACTTCCCCCACTTTTATTAGATTTGCAAAGCAATTAAAATAGTTCATTGTGATTAATGGCATTTGTGTTATTTGCTTAATTTTTTCCATTTCAGCTATGAAAGTAGAGCTTCATCAGAATGTATTTAGTGACTTTACTAACTCAATAACACAAAAATCACATGATTTCCATCGAAGTGTGTAGTATACACAGATCAGGCATAACATTATGAGCACATCCTTGTTTCTACACTCATTGTCCATTTTATCAGCTCCACTTACTATATAGGTGCACTTTGTAGTTCTACAGTTACAGACTGTAGTCCATCTGTTTCTCTGATACTTTGTTAGCCCTCTTTTACCCTGTTCTTCAGTGGTCAGGAGCCCCGTGGACCCTCACAGAGCAGGTACTATTTGGGTGGCGGGTCATTCTCAGCACTGCAGTAACACTGACGTGGTGGTGGTGTGTTAGTGTGTGTTGCGCTGGTCTGAGTGGATCAGACACAGCAGTGCTGCTGGAGTTTTTAAACACTGTGTCCACTCACTGTCCACTCTATTAGACACTCCTACCTTGTCAGTCCACCTTGTAGATGTAAAGTCAGAGACGATAGCTCATCTGCTGCTGCACAGTTTGTGTTGGTCATCTTCTAGTCCTTCATCAGTGGTCATCTGGTCGCTGCCCACAGGACGCTGTTGGCTGGATATTTTTGGTTAATGGACTATTCTCAGTCCAGCAGTGACACTGAGGTGTTTAAAAACTCCAGCAGCACTGCTGTGTCTGATCCACTCAGACCAGCACAACACACACTAACACACCACCACCACGTCAGTGTTACTGCAGTGCTGAGAATGATCCACCAACCAAATAGTACCTGCTCTGTGAGGGTCCATGGGGGTCCTGACCACTGAAGAACAGGGTAAAAGGGGGCTAACAAAGTATGCATAGAAACAGATGGACTACAGTCTGTAACTGTGGAACTACAAAGTGCTCCTGTATAGTAAGTGGAGCTGATAAAATGGACAATGAGCGGATAAACAAGGACATAATGTTATGCCTGATCGGTGTACATATTAGTAATATTGATTGATTAAAAAAAATAAGCGAATTAATCACAGTAATAGATTGTGATTAATTATGATTAATTGTAAAATTTAAATAGTATTTACTTGTATTTTTGGGGGGAGAAAAAACAAGTAAAAGAATGCATGAATTGTATAGCAGTGAAAAGGCAGGGCTGAATTGTGCTTCTGCTGTGCCAGCGTCGCCTTCGGTGTGTCTTTGTTGTGTTGGACCCACTTTATCTCAGCGCGTGGGTACATCCTGGACGAGTGTCCGCTCTTCTTGACCATGAGAGGCTTGCTGAACTTTCAGCTCTGCTGTGTTTGCAGGACTGTGTTTGAAATGTCTGCCTATTTTATGGCACATCAACAAACCGGCTGTCACGGAGAGCCACTGTGATTGTTACTGTGCGCTATCTGTTCCTATAGTGGTCACCTTTAGTCATCCAGTTCCAGAGGGAACTTTAGTTTTATCTAAACTTCCATCTGGAAGCTTTTTAAATTGAAACCTGCTGTTCAGCTCCTCAGTTAGCCAAAACATTGTGACCAACCCCTAATGTGCTGTTGGTCTCCACGTGCCGCCAAAACAGCTCTAGCTCACCGAGGCGTGGACACTACAAGACCTCTGAAGGTGCCTTGTCGTGCCTGCCACGAAGACGCCAGCAGATCCAAGTCCTGTAAGTTGTGAGTTGGAGCTGCTGTGAGTTCCAGCACATCTCACAGATGCTGGATCGGATTGAGATCTGCAGAATTTGGAGGCCAAGGCAACACCTTGACATCACATTCTTCAAACCTTTCCCGAACAGTGTGTGGCGGAGTGCATTATCCTGCCGAAAGAGGCCACTGTCCTCAGGGAATAACACTGTCATGAAGAGCACAGTGGGCTCACAACACCCTGTTGCTGGATCATGGTTTATCCCTCCTTAGATCACTGTCGGTACTCGCCACTGCTCACCCCACAAGCCTCGTTGTTTCGGAGATGCTCTGACCCAGTCGACTGGCCCTAACGATTTGGCCCCTGTCTAAGTCGCTTAAGTCTTTATGCCTGTCCATTCCTCCTGCATCCAACTTGTCAACTACAAGAACCGACTGTTCGCTTACCACTTAATATTTCCCCGACCTTGACATGCACCGTTGTTATGAGATTATCAGTGTTATTTGCTTCATCTGTGAGTGCTCATAATGTTTACACACAGTCGCTCCTCCGTGATTGTGGCCTCTCGCTCAGGTTTGAGGCCGATTGCTGATGGTATCACCAGTCACTGTTAGTTTTCAACTATCTATTCATTTCTTTTGTCTTCTTCTTCTTGTTTAGGTGACGAGTTTGCTGCCGGCACTCCGAGGGCAGGGCTACCCGTAGCTAAGGACGACAGCAGCAACACTGCCATCCTGATTGGCTGCCTGGTGGGCATAATCTTGCTGCTGTTGGCGGTCATTGTTGTCATTCTGTGGAGGCAGTACTGGAAGAAGCTTCTTAGCAAGGTGAGGCAACTGTGCAAGTGTTTCTGAGCTGAACACTGCAGTCAGTGGATCTACTGTGAAAATGTAGGTTTGACCCGTGAAGACCTCAGTAATGTATTGCATTGTGTGCTTTGTGGTACCTGAAATGTTTAGCCCCCATGCACAGACCACATTCAAATGAACCTAATTTAGGGAAAAGAACAAAGAAAGAGGATCTAGACTGCACCATAATGCAGATAAACAATTTTTACATCACATTACCAACAGAAATGCGCAAGAATGAATGTTTATGGCCCATTTCATTTCTATTAGCCAAAATCACAATATATATAACATTCTGTATCCCTTAATGGGAAGAAGTCAGGCTCATATTTCAAATATGTTTTAGGCCATTGAGTGAATTTTTAAACATGGTTTACGCATTTCTAGACATAAATTATGTAGGACATGTTTAAAATAGATTACTAGATTGATAACGGGTTCTGGGGGGGCTCCAGAGTGGCACAACCCTCTAAGTGTTGGCCCTGTCATCAGGAGATCACGAGTTTGATCCCTGGTGATCCCTCCGTGGTCGTAAGATGTGGTGGCGCTTCACAGGACTCGAAGGAAGCCTGTGCTGGCCTCGCCCTCCTAGCGCTGGTGGTATTGTGTGGTTGAGGGAGTCCTAACTAGTTGGTGGAACTGGATATGACCAAACTGGGGCAACAGGACCCTCTTTTGACTCTGTTTGTACGTGTGCAGGCTCAGGGCAGCCTCTCCAGTGACGAGCTGCGGGTTCACCTCTCGGTTCCCTCAGACAATGTGGTGATCAACAACACCAACACGCACACCTACTCCAGCCGCTACCAGCGCATTCACACCTTCCCCGACGACAGAGACAGGGATGCAGAGTACCAGGAGCCCAGTACCGTGCTGCGCCCGCGAGAGCAGCGCGACAGCACCGGTAAGGCACTCGCACGCACATTTTAAATTTAGATCCACAGAGTAAATGCACAATATATAAATATATTTTTTAATCTAAATCTGTAGCTTTGGTCATTCATAACCAAGTAGCCATGTAGTTACATCAGCTCTGTTACAACAGTCTACAGCATTTTGTATGGATGAACAAAACAATTTTACCTCCAAATATATATATCCAAATATATATAACATATGCAAACGTTTGAACACCCTCGGTCAAGTGAAGTTTTGTTGATTTTCTGAGTGAATCACTTCTACAGGGAACACACTTAAATATGCCACTGTTCTACAAATTTTAGCACACAATTTCTATTTATTTGCTGAGTTTAACAATGAAAAAAAAAATTACGCAAAATATAAAATATGCCTTTTCCAATACAAGTTAAATTCAGCAATTAAACAGTAATTCTGCATTAAAATGCAGAGGTTTGTTCTCTTTAGAGGATGTGTTCACTTATTTGGCTGAACTGTTTACACAGTAGTGAAATACACAAGTTTTTTTTAGTTTTAAAAAACAGTCCTATAAAAAAACAACAAGAAAACAACAAGGATTTGGAGACCCCCTAGTGGCCAATCAGTGTAAACAACCTCAGTTCACAAATGCAAACAGAGGGAGGGCAGATTCCAAAATTAGTGACTGATATCCTTTTCATTAGGCTCGGCATTAATACTTATAACATTAGGTCTGACAGAAGGTATGTTAGCAACTGTATGGGTTGAAGACTGTGACACATACTTTGCTTAGAAGTTTATTCAAGTGTGCTTTTATTATACTTCTTTTAAACTAAATAGAAGTGAGTGTGCTCTGTTTACTTTTTATGTACTTATCAAAGATTTATTAGACAAAATTATACGCAAGTATAATTGGCTTATACTGACAAGTAGGCAGAAAAGTTTAAGTATATTTGGCTTATTCTTGTATTTATACATATACTTGTATACACACATACTTATATGCGGTTATTCATATACTTGTATACACTTGTGGCCATGCACTTGTAATTATACTTAATAATATAAAATATACTTTCATAAACTAAAAAGTGGGCTAGAAGTATGTAACTAGTACCTGTAAGTTCACTTGTAGTGTATTTCACAGTATAGTTGGAGTACAAAATTAAACAGATGTAAACTAGTTGTGTTCTCATAGTTCACAACTTTAAAATTATATTTTTATAATAGACTTAAAAGTGGCCAATTTAGTCCCAGAAAGTATTGAAATTGTACTCTAAGTATACTACTTGAACATAGATATACTTATTACATGAAAGTATACTTGGGATAACTTTATTTATCACGTTTACTTAATAAAATGAACTTTTATACTTTATTATTTTTGTATGTTATGTTAGTTTTAGATAATTATAACAGTCTCTGTCTGTTACTGTAGTGTGCAGGAGACTAAGCTACAGACTGTCCGAATAACACTGCCAAAGCAACATGAGAGAAAGTATTCAAGGACACTCCACTGCCCAGACACAAAGACACACTGTCTACAGAGAGAGAGAGAGAGAGAGACAGAGAGAGAGAGAGAGAGAGAGAGAGAGAGAGAGACAGAGAGACAGAGAGAACTGGGGCGGGGTGTAAATTTCTGATTCTGATTCTATTTAATGTAATATAGGAAATGATTCAGTACATCTCAAAATCAAAATTTAGTTTGATACAATTCAGAATCATTTTAAAAGTACACTGCCTGTTTAATTGTGAAGCATAAAGAAAGGTTGTTCATGTGGAAACGAATCATGACGGTTTTTGATACATAAACCTACATAAACTTCATAAGTGGACCAAGAAATATGTAGGACATGGGTTCACTTCAAAACAGAAGTCAAAATGCAGTTGAGTCTCCGTCTTCACATGCTTATTACACCATTAATACACCAACCCCTCTGCTGTCACTGGTGAACTATTAAGCGTTTTGTGTGCTGTAATCCTGCGTTGACTCCTTCAACATGCTGATGAATTATTGATTAACTGCCTGCAGTATGATAACCCTGCCTGCTCTGTTCTGCATCTCATTTGTAACTGTAATGCCCCCCTCCCCCCCAAACAACTCCCCCCTAACCATTACCCTGTTTGTGTTTTTTTGTGTTGTGCTGTGTCGTGATTCATCGTTTTTCATTTTGTGCTTGTGGTCTCCGCTGTGTTCCTGTCTCGTGTTGTGCCTTACGGTGTTGTATCGTGTTCTGTGAATGTGTGTTTGTGTGACCAGCCTTGCTGTTAAACAACCCAGCCTATCACCTTCTCCTGTCTGACCTGAGGCATGGCCCCAACAGGCTGACAAACTGCTCCAGAGAGCCAGAAAAGCCTCAAAATCTGCCCCAGGGTAAGAGCCAGGGGTGCATTTACCCATTCAACACGGTAACCGAGCAACTGAGAAAAGAGAGGGTGGGAATCTGTAAGGACAGTTAAAGGAATACTCCAGTATTTTTCAACTACACCTCTGTCTAAAGCATCTGTAATGTACGGTCGGCTATTTCAGAATGTTCAGAATGGTTCACTGTACTTTCACTCTTCAGTCAAAACTCAGAACAGAAGCCGGTGGGCAGCCGCTGAATCCTGAATAAACATAAGCACATCTGGCAAGTAGGTACGCGTACAGGTACTCGAGTACCTATATTCAAATACTGAAATCAAATTTCAGGTATTTGTTCCATTTGAGTAGGGTCGCAGTACTCGAGTCTGGTCTCGAGAACATAAATAAATGAGAACATAAATCAATCAGTGAATGTGTTTACATGCGCTCAATAATCCGATCATAATCAGATTTCTGCAGTTATCTGATTATTCAAATGGTCACGTAGACAGCATACTCCGATCTAGAAATCCGTTTAAGAAATCCGATAACAGATTTCCTAGCGCATGTGAACTCTTACTCTGATTTCTTTCGGAGTTCTTAGTCTGCGCATGCGCGAGAACAGACGGCGGTACCACCATCGTTGCTGCAACATGCAGCTAAACACTTTTGGAGCAACAGTGATACCAAACACAAATAAAGGATTTAAATATTAATCTTCTAGGTGATGTATGTTCATATTTTCAGGTAAAGTCGCACAATGTTTAAAAAAAAAAAAAGCAGCGACGTTTTTTTTAACGTTACGTTTACGTCGCGTCTTCTTCTGTGAGTTTATTGGCTGGTTAAAAAGCAGAAATCCGATTACTGCCTGACCTGTGTAGACCTGGAGTTTCCCCATTATCAGATTACTCAAGTGCTCATCTAAACATGTTGATCTGATTACTGACCAAATCTGATTTTCTGCAGTTGTCAGATTATTAAGTGCATGTGAATGTCAAACCGAATAAAAGTCAATTCTCTGTTTAAAGGAATGTTTTTAAACAGATGTTCAATGTTTATAAACATAAATATTAGGTTCAAATAAAATCTGTTTGCTGCCAGTTGAGGATCTAATTGATATTGTTATTACTGTTACTGTTGATATTATTGGTGTTTGGTTTATATTCAGTTGGCTTTAGGTGGTTATGGTTTGGTCTAGATTAGGCTGTAATATAATATTAGCTGATAATATTTTAGTCTACATATTTAATGTTTTAAAAAATGTTTTACAAAATATATCATAAAATATAATATTTATTAATATATATCATATATAAAGAATGATAATACCTTTGCAATTAATTATTTTTTTCTTTTTAATTTTATGATCTGAAAAAAGTATAGCTTTATGCTACCCAGGATAGCAGCCCCCAAGTGAGCCATGTGTCTGCAGTTAGCCCTTCAGATAGCCGGACACACCAGTGAGTTTAAAGTGTTACTACATACTTCTAACCTAAGAATAGCTTGGCTAGTTTGCATTGTAGTCCATGTAGTTACTGAATAATAAGCCTTAGTATGTAATAAGCCTGGGATTTTTAGGGGTTAGTCTGATCTCGGTCTTGAGTCAACTGCTACAATGTCTTGGTCTTGACTCGGACTCGCCTCTAGTGATCTTGACTACAGCATTTCATCACAGAAAGACAGACAATATACTTTAGCAATTCAGTGAAAGACAATCTTTATAACTTAAAATGACTGTTAAACATGTTTTGTTCATATTTATGAGTATGTAAGTATATAATATTACAAGTTTGCAACTATGAGACACGTCTTAATGTGAACGAGTTGAAAACGACACGTTATTTAACTAAAAAGGCTGAAATAGCTCAGCTTAACTGCTAACTAGAAACAGAAAAAATGGAAATATACTGTATTTCTCGGACAAACTGACATGTTGGCACATCGTCCATTGAGGAGAAAAGACCTCATGTCGAAGATATCGAGTCCTCAACATCCAGTGTTGTACCGTGTTGTACAGCCTCTGCTACTCATCCAATAGACAAACCTACAAACTGCCAAGGTGCCTTTTTGTCTCCCACTTTACAAATATACACTTATGGATAATCAAACATCAAAATTAGTCAAAATGCACATCGCAAGTGATGATTTGAAGCAAATTAGAAACTGTTCTTAGTTTTATCCCACGTTGTTGTTACTTTCACTTTGACTAAGATTTCCTGTTATCCGTGGCAGTCAGGCGGAGGCTGTGGAAACTCTGCCTGCACCACTATAAAGGAAATGAGTTATTACATATTCTTCCCTTTGGGAAAAATAGTCCCATTTATGAAAGAACGAATTATACGGATTTACAGCTTCACTTACTGACACCTTTGAAGAATTCATGAAAGTGTTTCACATAAACATTAACTGGTGGAATTCAGCAACTGCCTATTGGCTTAATTATAAATGGGTTTTGAGTCATTGGGTTTTCTGTCCTTTGCTAAGCACAGGGAAACGTGTTGAACTCACTGTCTGTGTAAGTAATGGTAGGTTACAGATGTGGCAGATAGAATTTAGGTTGAAAGTATTCCTTTAAGGCTTCTGGCCTCAGGGAAAGTGATTGATGATCTTGAGGAAAATGTTTAAATATTTATCAAACATTTCCTTCAATGCACTTCTCTATGAGTGAGAGTGTGAAGAAGACGATGTGCAAAAGAATTTGAAGTAGTTGGTCTGTATTAGCCATATACTTTCACTGGCCACTTTATTAGAAACACCCACCTTGTACTTCCATTTGTTGTTGACTTTATTAGAAACACCTATTTTGTACTTCTACACACTGGCCACTTTATTAGAATCGCCTACCTTGTGTTTCCACACAGTGGCCACTTTATTAGAAATGCCTACCTTGTGTTTACACACACTGGCCACTTTATTAGAAACACCTACCTTGTGTTTCCACACAGTGGCCACTTTATTAGAAATGCCTACCTTGTGTTTCCACACACTGGCCACTTTATTAGAAACACTAACCTTGTACTTCCACTCACTGGCCACTTTATTAGAAACACCAACCTTGTGTTTCCACACACTGGCCACTTTATTAGAAACTTACACCCTGTACTTCCACTAAATGGCCACTTTATTAGAAACGTATACCCTGTACTTCCACTAAATGGCCACTTTATTAGAAACACCAACCTTGTACTTCCGCTCACAGGCCACTTTGTAGAAACACCCACGTTGAACATCCAGATGAGCAACAGACACTTACTGTAAACCAGCAATGTTGAGCTACAGGTAGATCAATCAGTGAGTTTGAGGGTTTTGATAGGCCAGTACACAGTGCACCATAGTCCATATATATGCACAGCCATAACCTTCATCTGCATGTACAGTATCTAATCACTGCTCTCCAGTGTATGTTTAAGCGCATGTTTGTGATCCATTTATAACTGAAATGTTTAAGTAACTGTCTAATATTCACAAACTGAGCACCTTCAGATCCTTCATTATCTTTTTTTCCCTCTCCATAACGTCTCTCTGACTGTCCTTCACAGCGTGTGGCATAGACATGGACGATAAAGCCCTGCCTGTGCAGGAAGGACCGCCCCCGTACCCCGGAGCCCCGCCTCCTTTATTGTCAGGAGCTCATTATGCGGAAGCCTCAGGGGGCGGGCCCAGTGTGCCTCATTATGCGGAAGCTGACATCATCAGCCTGCAGGGTGTGAGCGGTAACAACACATATGCAGTCCCCGCCCTCTCGGCCACGCCCGCAGACTGCGCGCCCCTTCCGGAGTTGCCACGGGAACGGCTCATTTTCAAAGAGAAGCTCGGAGAGGGCCAGTTCGGAGAGGTAATACGCGCCCACTCACACGGTCACATACAATATACTGTATGTCCAACAGTTTGTAGACACCTGCTTGTTTCTGCTGAAGGGTATTCGTAGTGAGTGTGTACGCTCGTTGCTGCAGTAACAGCCACTACTGTTGTAGGAAGGTTTAAATTGGCCATACGATTTGGAACATTGCTGTGAGGATTTGATTGAGCATTAATGAGGTCAGGTACTGATGTTGGATGGTCAGTTCTGGATCACCCCAGCTCATCCCGAAGGTGTTGGATGGAGCTCCATCACTCCAGAGAACACAGTTCCACTGTCGCCAATACTGGGGGGCTTTATACCCCTCTAGCACATGCTTGGCGTTGGGCATGGTGACCTTAGGCTCATATACAGCTGCTCCAGAGTGTCCAGTTCTGTTGGTCAGTGCTTTTCTCTGGCATGTGCAACTGGCCATATGAGCAATGGGTGCACCTTAAAGCAGCTGAATCCACTAATTAGCAGGGCTGTCTGGATACATACAGTGTACACTCCTCAGCTTAGGTTAAAGGATTAGAAGTGTGCAGGGAATGAAAAAAAACAACAAATGTTACAATAATAACGTTATTAACTACATTTACTATTAATACAGTTTTCAGTCTGGAAATTTCAAGTGTCTTAATTCCTGTTCCAAGTTATGTTCTATAAAAATGTCTATCAGTTTTTTTCCTGATAGTTGTTTTTAATATGTTAACATATCCCTTAATATATCCTCTCAACAGAACACACTTAAATGTGGCATATTTCTGAAATTTTTAAAATTCAGTTTATATATATATATATATATATGTGTGTAAATAAACATAAAATCTAAAAACTTTGGTCCTTTTTTATAATGTAAAATTCAACAAATGAACAATAATTGTGCATTAAAATGTGCAGAAGTGTGTACTTTGTTGAAGAAACAAAACATACAGTTAGACAAAACGTAATCTGACTTTTGCAAAAGACATTGTGTGTGTGTGTGTGTGTGTGTGTGCATATATATATATATATATATCGCTGTTGTTGGAAGAAAACCTTGTATCTCCAAAATGGTAACTTTAGAAGAGAAAGAAAAAACCTACTTTACTTTTAATGTAAGTCAATGGAACCAGACGTCTTCACAAGTCATTTTGGGTTGTTTCCTTTAGTCCATTCATCATGAAATTTACACACAATGAAAAGGGCAACAGGTACTTTCAAATTATGTCAAAAACAGAAAAACGTTGAGGTTTTCTTCCTACAACTGATATGATGTGAACAGGCGGATTTGGGCCCCTTGATAGAAAAAACCCATTCGAGGTAAAACCACACTACGCCATGGCTTAGACTTCATCTCTTATGTAGTTCTTTGCAACTCTAATGTCGTTTTATACCTTTTGTCTTCCCTTGAGAGTGAATCAACACTGATGTCCCTTAACAGCGCTGTCCCTGTCTGCCTCCTCTAAGGTTCATCTGTGCGAGATTGAAAACCCTCAGGACCTGCCAACCCTGGAGTTTCCCTTTAATGTGAGGAAAGGTCGCCCCCTGCTGGTGGCTGTGAAGATACTGCGGCCCGACGCTTCTAAAAATGCCAGGTTAGAGAGCCGCTGTCCCGACCTCATTACTTCACCTACAAGCACTGGAGTACACAGTTAATCATGCATTATTACAGCAGTGTTATATGTCATTAAGACAGTCTTGAACTTCAGTGTGGTTCTCGTGCCATTCCTCCATCTCCTGTTCCACAGGAATGATTTCCTGAAGGAGGTGAAGATTCTGTCCCGTCTGAAAGATCCCAACATAATCCGCCTGCTCGGAGTGTGCGTGAGCAGTGACCCGCTGTGTATGGTGACCGAATACATGGAGAGCGGAGACCTCAACCAGTATCTCTCCCAGAGAGTGCTGCTGGACAAGACTGGACCACTGCACAACACGCCAACCATCAGGTAAACGGGGAACATAAAAAAAATTAAGTTGTCATGTATTCAGTGTTTTAACTGATGTTATTGTTCTTTTGAAGGGGAACTACACTGATTTTTCAAAATTCCTTCATAATGAAAAGGTTAAGATGGAAACAAAGTCATTTAGAGTGGTTTGGTGTGAAACGCTCCATTCCAGAAACTTACCAAGTCGGAATTGTTCACAATGGTGGTGATAGGAACCAGACGTCTGAAGAGGACGTCCTGAAGAGTTTAATGCCTCTGAAAGGTCCTTTACATAAACATATTGCATGAAATGGTTATGAATACACTGCCTGATGTCTGGGACATTGTTCCATGATAGTTTTGAGTAGGTTTTGGCCTAAAATGTATTTTTAAGTCAGTTAATGGCAGAGAGGTGCAGGCTGTGAGGCAAAATAGTCCCCAAAGAACTTTGTTTTTCAGATTTAACACTATTTTACTATCATTACATAAAACCCAAAGACACGTTTAGGTTCACTGGTGGTTTTGGACAGTAAATAAAATGGCTATGTTTGTGTTGTAGACATTGTGAACCCTGGTTCCTGTCGCCACCATTGTAAAGAAAGCCAAGCCAAAGTTTCTCAAAAATGGAGAATTTAATAGCAAATCACTATCAATGACTTTGTTTGCATGTCAGTAATTAAATTATGCGGAAATTTTGAAGAATTGGTGAAATTGCCCTTTAATAGTGTAGGTCTGATGTACACATAGTAGGCCAAGTTGTATCAAAATAGTGTTTTAACTGTTCATTCATGGATGTAATAACAATGTTATTAACCAGTAAACCACCATTAAAAATAGTTTAATATTTGTTTTCTATATGAAAATATTGTTTTTTGTTTCTTGTATCATCAGTACTGTAGACTGTGTAGAGATGTCAAAGTGACGGTCCTGTATGTTCCTCAGTTACCCCGCCCTGATCTCCATGGCGAGTCAGATCGCATCTGGGATGAAGTTTCTGTCCTCTCTGAACTTCGTCCACCGTGACCTGGCCACGCGGAACTGTCTGGTGGGGGGAGAGCTGGGGGATGATGAGGACAGGATGGGCGAGAGGCACATTAAAATCGCAGACTTCGGTATGAGCCGGAACCTGTACGCCGGAGATTATTACCGCATTCAGGGCAGAGCCGTGCTGCCCATTCGCTGGATGGCCTGGGAGTGCATCCTCATGGTGAGAACCGGTGGTGTTTGGTTGGGGGGGTCTGGTTACCCTTGGTGACCCTTATTATCACCATGTTTGATTCAGTTCTGTTTGATTCTGCCAAACTGGATTTATCATTTCTTATTCACACCATATACAGTACTGTGCAAAAGTCAGAGACCACCCTTCATTTCTTTAATTTCCCATCAGAACTGCCTTTTAGTTATTCATTTTTCAGGTGATATTTTTTGGGGGGAGATTACAAATAAGATAATCCATCTGCATAAATAAGGAGGAAAGTGAAAGGAAAATAAGTGAAAAAAACCAAGAGTTTCCAAAACTGGAGTTCAAATACAGATTAAAAGCTACGGAGAAACTGGGGCTCCTAACAACCACCAGGAAGACCTGGTAGACACCAAAACTGCCCCCATCAGATAAGCAGCACTTAAAGCTTTCATCTTTGAGAGAGAGGAGAAAATCAAGCTGCTTCAGATCTGAAAACATCCACAGGTGTTTCTGTCCATCCTTCCACTGTGAGAAGACGACTCAGCGCTGTGGGTCTGAAAGGATGTGTAGCTGATCAAGAAGAACCTCACTGAGAAAAGGAGACGGACACATCAAACAAAGAAGCTGAACGATGGACTGACCACCCCAGAGTCCAGACCTCAACACCACTGAATGAGTTAGGGATTACTTAGATAATGAAAAACAAATAAAAGCAACTAACTTCTTACACTGAAGTTTAAAGGTAGAAAAATATCCCTTTAAAAACTGAAAGCAAGTCTACTGAAAACAATGGAAGTTGCAATAAAGACAAAGAGCAGTAAAGGCACTAAATATGGAAAAAAATGAGACTTCTGTATGATTTTCTGTTAAATATGTTTTCTGATTTTTTCCGACGCTGGAAAATGAGTAACTTATACTTAAAGGCTGTTTTGATTGGAAGTGATTTTGATGGCAACTGCTGTGCTCACGTATGTAATCTGACTGCG
>NW_023494785.1:40188904-40321404 GCF_904425465.1 Colossoma macropomum
ACGTTTTAATAGAGGTGACTGGTAGAGAATTCTGTCTAATCGTAGTGATCACTTTGGGAAAGAGGGTTATTTTCATTTTAATATGGGTTTATTGCAGAACAAAGCTGTAACAGTACTTCTTTAATCCACTCCGTGAGCAGTATACATACTCGAGACTGGTTGAGGGCTTTTCTGTTGTTTTAAGAATGAACTTATTTTGAGGTATTGCTCTTGCTAAAAATACAGACATGCAGCATCATAACCATTGGGACACATTCTGGGATTAAAGTGTTGTATCATTTTCTCTACTGATGCCAGTCGTCCCATGTTTGGGGGTTTAACTGTTTAAAATTGCTGAGCAAATGAATATTTATCATGTAAACATGAACATGTTTTTTCCAGTGTTGTTTCTGTTGAAATGTCAGATTGGAAGGTAGAGCCGTCATAATCAAGCCTCGTGCCAGTGGGCCGCACTGACAACACGGATTCGCAGTCCACCTGAAACCTAATGACCAACTGCTGTATCTGCAGCACACAGTCAGTTACCATTGACTATAATTTCAACACCTTTCCCTGTAAAAAAACAGCTGACCCACTGACTCGGAACATATTTTTAGCCAGTGGCCAGTTGCTGAATTCTGTCTGTTAAACATTTCTACAAAAATGTGTGTTTTGAATAATACTTACACGAACACTTCGGTCAGACTGTTACGAAGCCGTAAAGCTGTTTAATCCGTTCTTTCTGGAACAGGACTAGTTTTCCACTAAGACTTTGTAGTGGTAGATCGTTACCAGTGTAAAGTGCAGACGGAGTTTTCACAGGTTTCACCTGATCGCTGTGGATGCAGGAAAGCGAGTTACTTTTACTGTGTTTGAAAGTTTTGGTAAGACTCAACTAGGCCTGTCGCAATTATGACATAATTGCTTGATTGCATTTATTTATTGCATCACACTTATTTTCTACAGTTGTCATCGTCGTTTACGTTGTAACTAACAGATTGTGAATTAGGTTCATTTTCAGGTGGGTTGAGGAAAATGCATGTAATTAAAAGAAAGCAGAGGAAGCATTTACACGAGTCTTACCAAAATAAAACATGCCTTTAGAGGGCGGCGTTGAGTGATGTTTGTTTATTTGATGTTTGTTAATAACACCTTTAGAGGGCGGCAGTGAGTGACATTTGTTTATGTAATGTTTGTTAATGTCACCATTAGAGGGCAGCAGTGAGTAACGTTTGTTTATTTGATGTTTGTTTAGAGGGTAGGGAGTAACATTTGTTTATTTGATGTTTGTTAATAACACCATTAGAGGGCAGCAGTGAGTAACGTTTGTTTATTTGATGTTTGTTTAGAGGGTAGGGAGTAACATTTGTTTATTTGATGTTTGTTAATGTCACCTTTAGAGGGCGGTGGTGAGTAACATTTGTTTATTTGATGTTTGTTAATGTCACCTTTAGAGGGCGGCGGTGAGTAACATTTGTTTATTTGATGTTTGTTTAGAGGGCAGTGTGTAATGTTTGTTTTATGTTTGTTAATGTCACCTTTAGAGGGCGGCGGTGAGTAATGTTTGTTTATTTGATGTTTGTTTAGAGGGCAGTGAGTGACGTTTGTTTATTTGATGTTTGTTATTGTCACCTTTAGAGGGCGACGGTGAGTAATGTTTGTTTATTTGAGCTCGATCTGTTTCTGTTGTCATTTGGAAGCTACTATATTTGGCCAGTTAGGCTGCTGAACAAAACCAACATTACTCAGTTTAGCCATCACTGATATGAATCACACACAGTGCTAACATACTCCACTAGCTAATGTTAGCAAACAGAAGCGTACCCCCCCCCATCGCATGCACCTGCATCACACAGCCGTATAGGCGCTACAGATTACACCCGTGATTTTCGTTGTTTCTAAATGTAAATAATGGTCAATCTTTAATTTTCCTTCACAGCAAACAGGACCTAAAGCCAAACGCAGAGTTTCACAGTGATAGTTTCGTGAAATGTAACAAACTTTAAACACAGTTTTAATTCTCAAGTCTGGGGCAAAACATACTATAACCCAGTTGACCTCTGACGACGTGACATTGCTGTATTACTGTTTCTCATCATTATTGGACACTTTCTTGCCACTTTCTGTTGCTTTCCACCCCCTTTGCACGAGCAGCTCTGTGATCACGTTGCACAGAAATGTATCTGTTTTAATATTTGCAATGAATAAGAAAGACAAACTGTTTCTGTGGAAGTAAATCATAGCTAAACTTTCACGATCATTAGAGTTTAATTGCTGTAGTTTAGAATTGAAGTTATACAGTCACATATTTTAAATGTTTATTCACAGATTTCAGCAACTGCCCATTGACTTCTATACATGGGTCAACAGATTTGCTCGTCTTTTCTAAGTTCGGGAAAACGTGTTGAAATGATTGTCCGTAATAACTGACAGTGCGATACAGATCCGGCAGATAGCGATTATGCTGAAAAATGCTGGAGTGCTCCTTTAACGTGCAGTGTGGTAACCTTTCAAGACCAGCATTGAGTGAGGAATGAATGCCAGGTGCAGTATCAGATGCTCCGCCCCTCCTCACTGAAACTGCGCCACGGTTGGCCAGTTGACTTGTCAGTCAGTACAGAATTTATCCCACCTCCCACCAGCACTGGTGAATGTCTGAGGATGAGCGCTTATTCATTTAGATCTACCAGAACAGATTACTAAGTTAGGCTGAACTGAATTGGATTATGAACTGGGCTCAGCTGGATTTGATCTGGACAGTCAGTCAGTCAGTTTGATCTTCCTGGACTGTGATCTGTTTCCTGTCCAGGTCAGTGAATAAGCATAAGTATTCTCTTACATCATGTTCTTCGTACAGTCTGTGATTTGACTCCTGGAGGACTGAAGGAGGAGGTAAACAAAGAAACAGTAAAGTGTAAATATGTATATCAGTAAGTGAAAAAGGTGATCAAGGCATTTCAGCGATTTTGAACCCAACCACAGGCCATAATTGCATAGTCGCACTTTAATGTCAGCCTCATGATTATAATCTACGACATTTCAAAAGCATGTTCAGTATGAATGAGTGAAAAAGGCTCTTCAGCCTTCCGGATTGTTTACCAGCGTTACTAAAGGTTTTTCCTTCCAAAACTTCAACCAATTTTACAGCATAATTAAATGGTTAAGATGTAAACTGAGTGGAGTGGTTTGGTGTAAAATACTGTGTTAGAGAAACGGTAACACTTCACTGTAGGGTACAGTTCATAAGGCTACGTGACACCTACATAAGCTTGTCATGACATCTGACATAACCCTACATAAATGTTCATTAATGCATATTCCAATAGGCATCATCTGTTATAAAGGCTACTTTGATCAAAATTGGCAAATGTAACATTTATAGCAATCACTGCCTATTGGAATAAGCATTAATAAACATTTATGTAAAGTTATGTCAGTTATCATGACAGGCTTATGAAGTTAGGAATTGTACCCGACAGTAATATTACCAAGAAACTTAGAGTCAGTATTGTTCACAGTGGTGGTGATAGGAACCAGACGTCCACCTCTAAAAGCTCCCTCACAGGAAGTTACTACATGAAACGGTTATGAATGCAAGGAAAACTTTATTTTCAGATTTATCACTATTTTACTGTTATCAACACTGCATATAAACTATTTTGGATAGTGAATAAAATTGCTATATTTGCGACCCCCGGTTCCTATCGCCACCATTGTGGGGAGAAAAAAAAAAAAGAGTTGGAAAGTTTCTCCACAGTGAACCATTTCACATCAAACTACTCTGACTTTACATCCCAATCACTGAATTTTGCAGAAATTCTTGAAAATCAGTGGAATTCCCCTTTAACCAGCGTATTAATCTATTAATGTGTATTCGTACAGTCTACACGTGGTTGTGTATGAGTGAGTGGGTGTAGAGGACAATGCAGCCGCTTGATCACACCCTAAAATACTGTAATATACAGTGAAAGAATGTGCTTCATTAATGGTTATGTTGCAGTGTCGAATGTGCTCGTCGAATGACCTTTTAACCTTTTTGATACACTGTAGTCCTGAACTAAAACTTGTATTTTTATAAACCTGATTTCAGGCATGCTCAGCTACG
Organism: Colossoma macropomum; assembly: GCF_904425465.1. Classification (NCBI taxonomy): domain Eukaryota; kingdom Metazoa; phylum Chordata; class Actinopteri; order Characiformes; family Serrasalmidae; genus Colossoma; species Colossoma macropomum. The sequence continues at coordinate 40,192,989 of NW_023494785.1, forward strand.
TCTTCAGCGATGCCTTCTGTTCATACTTCTTTACTGTAAAAAGAAAAAAAAAGATATGTAAATAGTCAATGGGACATAATTTTCTTCACTAATATTTGGTGTCTGTTGTGAATGGTTGGGTCTGTCTCTGTTGGAGCTTTGCTACCTGTGTTGGTGCCTGTTGTCTATTTTTGTAGTTGTTTTAATAAAGTAACCATTTCAGACCAGAAGAACTGAGGAATTGGTTTATTTATTTTATTTATTCATTTTTAAATAATGCACATTTCTACAATCATATTATTTGCCTAAATATCGTCCCACATCTGTGTGAACATGGCAAGCGTTCAGTCCGATATGCAAAAACAACAGAAAAATTAAAAATATAAATAAGAGACATGAAAAAGGTTTTACTGATCCAAACGCTACTGTGTGAGCGACTGGTGGAACTGCAGAGAAGTTTCTCTACAGCTGAGGTACAAAATGGCAGAGCTGGAAATGTCAGTCGAAATCAGCATGCAGCACTGGATAAACTGGGTTTCAGGCACTTGGTGATAAGCGAAGGCATAAACTAGGCATGCATGAGGTATTATTATCATTAGCACAGATGCACGATGTGGTCAAAAGTAAAATATCATATAAATACAGGGAGATTCACTCAAAAGAGGCCCCAAATAATCTGTTGTATCTCCCGTTAGGATGAAGCAATCTGAACCAAAAAAAACGCCACAACCCTTGACGTCTGTGTAATCGACTGCATTACATGCGATGCTGTAAGTGATCTCCGTTCTCTGCCAGACGTGGCGCTCCATGCAATTCTGCCCTTTTTGCAGCTCTCTGACATGTTGAGTAAGACCTCCCAGTCTCCTGTACGAGACGCTGCTGCACGTCATCTATTGTGTTCTCCGACATTTTCGGACGGCCTCCGCCATGAGAAGGGATCAGTGATCCCGTCGTTTCCAGTTTTCCGGACCATCTTCTGAATACCACTCTTTGAGGGTTCGTCACGAACACCATATTCCTTCCTAAATTCACTCTGACATCGCTTAAACAACTGGTGACGCTATAGGTTCACACCATGAAGACGCACTGCTCAATACTGTACACCACCATCCTGATGAGAAGATTGCACGTTGTTTCGTTCAGATTGCTTCATCTTAGCGAGAGTTATTACAAAATATTCAGGGCCTCTTTCGAGTGAATCTCCCTGTATAACTTCTAGTGGTGGAAAAAAATTGCTACAGTATAAATATTGCGATATTTTGGGTTTAAAATTAGTATCGGAACATGCAGGCCTAGAATTTTTGAATATTTTTTGAACATATCCTAAGACCATCATTAGACTCATTAGATTACCAAAATGCATTTCCTCATTATCCCACAAGATGGCACCATTTCTACCTGGTGAGCAGGCGGCTTCGTTAGGAATGGAATCTGGAACAGCACTGTAATGGCCCAATAACATTACATTCACCTGCTACTGTAAATCGGTCACAGAGTTTTGAATGTCATCTAGTTCATAAAGAAAAACATCTGCCACAGTATTTAAATGCAAGAATGAAGTTTTCACATGTTGATTTGTCAAAGAAGAGCTGAGCAAAGTATTTCGCTGCTGTCGGAACAAAACCTCGTATCTCCATTTTTGCCATTTTTCAGTTTGTGGCATAATCTGAAAATGCCTGTTGTCCTTTATATTGTGTGTAAATTTCATGATGAATGGGCCAAAAGAAACGGCCCAAAATGACTAAGAAAAAATTCTGGTTCCATTGACTTACATTAAAAGTAAAGTAGGTTTTTTGCTTCTCCTGTAAAGTTACCATTTTGGAGGTACGAGGTTTTGTTCCGACAGCAGCGATAAACTTCATTAGACAGTAATTTGGAGTCAACATTGATCCAAATCCGTGATCTCATTATTGCTGATACCCTAAAAGAGTCTAATACTAAGACACCAACTAACAAAATGATGTACGGTGAAGCTCTAATGAGCAGGTAGCCAATTACAGCAGCACACAGTGTAACAGATGAACAAACGCACAGCGCTCACACCTCTTTCCCTTCACACCTACTAAAAACAACCTACTTCAGTACAACCCCCTCAAGCTGAGTCTCACGAGTGGCACCACATCAGTGACTGACCTAGATTTAACAAACTTTGTGGTCAACACGAAACCGCACCCTTTCTCTGCACTCGTTTCCCTCCTCCACTTCACATACTTCCTTCCACCTCCGCTATCACTACCAAACAAGTGGTTCACTTTTGGACATCACATTCAATTGTTCTGCTTTGATTCCACCAGTTTGTTACTGGCCACTGAGGTTTATAGACATTTTGTTGCTGCCATATCAAACTTTAGTTTTTTTTAATACACTACCTAAAACCACCAGCTGCCCTTTAGAATAAGTGTAAGTAAATGTTTCATAACAAATGAGCCAATGGAAACCAGCAGAGCGGCTTATTATTCAGAGCTACAGTGCCATCAGAGTTATTCTTGAGTTATAGGTAAGAGCAAAAGAAGCTGGACGGGTCCTGGACGGGTCCAGACTTCCATCAAAAAGGTAACATTATTCCCTTTTTCTGTAAAGCTAAATTTAGATATAAGACAGAAGGTTTTGTTACAACAGCGGTATATACACACATACAGTACTGTGCAAAAGTCTGAGGCACCAAAGCACAATATTTCAAACCATTTATCTCTGCAGAAAGTGTGCAGAAAGTGCAAATGCAAATAAACAAATACAGTAATTTTTTTTTTTTTGTAAGTTGTTCATACCTTGTGAGCTAGTTTGAGCTAGCACAGCTCGTTTACTTTAACAAAGCATTAATTATTCAAAAACTAGGATGATGATTACAATACTGGGCTGCTATGAGATGTTTGGAAATGGTTAAACGAACACTGACATGCCAAATCGCTACCAACTGTATTAATGTTATTTGTGTTTACTGTAATATTAGTGTTTTTCTGAGCAAATAAATACTTATTGCCCACATAAGCAGCTTTAACTATAATTTTCTCAGGAGCCTGAAACCTGCACAGTGACTCAAATGACCCAAAATGACTTGGAAAAAACTCTGGTTCCATTGACTTACATTAAAAGTAAAGTGTGTTTTTTGCTTCTCCCATAAAGCTACCATTTTGGAGATACGAGGTTTTCTTAGACATCTCAGACATCTAAGAAAATGACGAGTAAAGCTATTTATCTGGGCCCTTGCTCAAAAAACCCAAATAAACAGATGTTTCTCCTGGAGTTAGTCCAGTGTTTACAGTCACCATCCAGCAGCTAGTTTATCTAATCAAACAATCAATTAAATCAGGCGCTGCTGATGAAACTGAACAAATCTATACGGCGGCTGAAGTGCAGCATGAAGTCAGCAACCAAACGTTCTAATGACTTTCAAAAACAACAGAATCTACAATTTACTGTATTTATGTTTATTTGTATTTATTCTAATGTTATATAGAACATTTTTTGTGGCAGCCTAAAACCTTTGCACAGTATTGATGTACAGTCGTATGCCAGTTTACCAAACTTGGGTTTGGTCAGCGCTGGTCAAATGACATTTAGTTGATTTTCTAAGTGAAAACAAGTGAACACGTCCTCTACAGAGAAGACATGTCTGCACATTTAAATACACAATCACTGTTTATTTGCTAAGTTTAAAATATTGGGGAGAAAAAAAACATGGCCTAGGCAAAAGTTTTATATATTTCACATTTTATTTTTCCCAATATGTCAAACTTAGCAAATAAACAGAAACTGTGCACTTCGCTTTGCAGAAAAATGACATATTTAGGTGTGTTCTCTGCCGAGAGTCACTTAGAAAATGAATGAAACGTGTTCAAACTTTTGCACATGACCGTAAGGTACGACCCACGGTCTCTCTGGTGCATTCTAAGTGAGAACAGCTCACGAGGCGAGAGAGGACAGTATAAATACAGCAAAGGCAATCAATCACATTTCTTACTGGATTTTCATTCACATCAGGCTACACAAATTTGAATGCCTGTTTAACCAGTTTGCTCCCCTCACTTCTTCTCATAACCAGTGTAAGTATAGGAAACTCACAGCTGGGCTTTGACCACTGCTCCTATTGAAGACTCCAAACAGATGATACGGCCCACATACGGTGGACGTGATGAAAAGTGAGTGTGTTCAGGTGACGTTCCACTTTGGAACTTCCTCAGTTATATACTGATAAGTTTCTGCCTCAGACGGCTTTGTTACAGAACATCAGCTGCATCTGTTTCGTCCGTTAGTCTTCCGCTAGACAAACAAGTTAAACAAGTATTTACGTTTGTATGGCCAAAGGTAGAATTGTACACAAACAGTAGCTTTGGTGGCACAGTTAGTAAGGCTCGAGTCTAAAATGCACTTCATATATAACATAACTATCAGTAACTGAACGCTTTCACAAGTACAATATACGAACAAAAACAATTCAAATCTCACGCACAGACAACAGACATGCGTAACACAGAACCCCTAACCCAGCTAACAGACATCACCTGAACAATAGAGTGACTAAACAAGAGAGCAAAGAAAAACTCTGTATATATAAAAGAAAAGTCCTGCTGACAAACGTACAAAATGTCATAAAACAACGGACGACTACAAAAGCTCACCATAAAGCCCTTAATTACCATGAGATTCTAGAAAAAGAACAGCAATTTAAATATGCATAGAGATATAATCGGGGGAGACTACATTCAGTATGCGTGTTCCCCACCTCTCCAGTTCGGTCAGTGTCTTGTTCAGCCCATGCGAGTGGAGGAAACCTGCGAACACAGAATGAGGTTAAATATTTATTTCACTTTTTTATATTTACTCACTGCAAAAACACAGTAACGACTACAGTCGAGTGCAAAGGTTTGCATCCCCTTGCTCTGAAATCATAAAAGAAAATGATGGGAATTATAATTACAAGTAAAGCTTTGAAACCAATATTAAGGTATACCACAATATTTAAAAATGCCCGTATTTCAAAATTATGGCGTGTCAAATTTCTATCCCACGGCCAAATACACACATCTATATTTTAGAGATGCTCACTGATTGCTGGTGTCACTTTTGTTGTAAAATTTGCACTCATGCTGGAAAATCTTTGGCAAAAAAAAAATAAAACTAATATAAAAACTAATAATTTTTTTTTTTTTCAAATTTTCCACCTACGGCAAATACACGTAATAAGCTGAGGCTATGAAAACGGACAAAAGTAACTTGTCTTGGTAAACAGCAGCATTAGCAGACATTTTGATGACTGAAATTTGTCTACCATTTTTTTTGGAACAGTAGATCAAAGTGTCAGAAGTAATAAGTCTAAATCTATTTGAGATTATTTAACAACTCAACACGGTCTGCACTGTAAAAATGTTACCTTGTCAAGTGAAAGTATCTTAAATCTAGTTAATACATCTAATTCTGAGATGGTTGTAGGATTATTTAAGGTTATATTACTTATTGTTAAGACATTTTACTCTTTTTAAGTCATTTTATCAAGTAAAATGATCTCAGTATGCTGGAAGATAATTTTGCTTGTTTCAAACATTATTTCTTAGAACAAGCAAAATTATCTGCCAATATTGTGAGATTATTTTACTTGACAAATGGACTTAAAACAAGCAAAAATGCCTAGAAATAAAAACAATCTTATAATAAGTTTACAACAATCTCAATATGAGAAATATTAGATATATTGACTAGATTTAAGATCATTTCACTTGACAAGATATCTTTTTTTTGCAGTGTGAAGCAAGTGTGACCATTTGGACATGCAGTTTTCATGATGCTAATTGGTGGAGAAATTAAGCTTTATTTAATTGTTAGAAACATGAGCCTCGTAGCTCCAGTACAAGACTAAAGAATCAAACTTCACACACCAAACCTGTCTTGGCTGAACAACTATGTTTGAGATAAGAGGGAGAAAAACTGCAAATCTGCCTTCTTTTCACTATGAAAACAAAAGGTGGAACCTGTACATTAATGTTTTTATGCACTGTGAAAAATGATACATTGGCAAAAGAAAACAAGGTAAATGTAGTCAACATGTATAATATTTGTATGAATATTCTAAGATTATTCAGCCTTTTTCTAGATAAGCAATGTTGAAAACAAGCAAAAACTATCTGCCAACAAATATTATTTAATAATGTTCTGACAATGATTTCAAAATGAGAAATAATAGATATTTACTAGATAATTTCACCTGTTAATACATAATTTTTGTGTAATTACCTGAGAGATGTTGACTCCAGTCAGTTTCTCCACAGTTAGAGGCAGGCGGCTCATAATATCCAGAACCTCCCCAGTCAGCTTGGCTGCTCCCACCTCCGAGCCTCCACTGGACACCATGGTGATCTTCTGGGCTGCAGAGAGGGGCTTGGTGATCTCTTCTGCCATCTTGAAGAGAAAACAAACATCAGGCATTTAAAAAAACAATCCACCGATGGCATAATTAGGCAGAAACGATTGACTGGTTGATTTATTATGGTTATCTTCACGATGGGATGGCTGACCAGAGGCAGTTTCTCCAGCAGCATGTCAACCATGGCGCCTTCCTTATACTGCTTGAAAGCCTCAGCCTTCTTGGCCATCTGCTCGGCCTCGGCACGACCCTTAGCTTCCATAGCAAATGCCTCTGCCTCTCCCTTCATCTGACAGAGAGAACGAGAGCGAGAGAGAGAGAGAAAATCAATTTATAACCTCTAATGTCCTTTATGATTCCTAAAGATACAGCACAGAAGGAAAAAGCAAGGCAATTTACTCACTCTAATAGACTCTGCCTCAGCTTCAGCCTCCATGATCAACTGCAGCCTGTCAGGCGAGGAAGAGGGGAGGTGTTACAGGCCAACTGCATGTCATATTACATTCATATTACAAGCCTTTTCTTCAATTCATCAATTTTGTGTTTTTCTTTCTGCCTTAATGGTTCACATTTGTGTTTGTTAGTGACTCATATCATATGCATAATATCAAGTTTAACCTGCTACTGACATGTATGTAAACAGTCAGTAAAGATGGGTTTGATGCAATACAATCAAATGTAGGGAAACCAAGTCAGATTTCTTTACAGTGGTGCTGATAGGAACCAGGAGTCACCATGTCTACAACACAAACATAGCCAATTATTTATTATCCAAAATGACCAGTGAACCTTAACGTGTCTGAGTTTTCATATGTGATGTTGATGATGATGAGGCTTGTAGACAAGTTCTAAACCAAAACCATCTCAAATCTGTCGTGAAACAATGTCTCAGACAGTGTATTCATAACCATTTCATGCATTAACTGTCCTCAAGGGAGCTTTCAGAGGCATTAAACTTGACTTCTGGTTCCTAGCAGCAACAATGTGAACATTTCTGCCTCAGTAAGTTTCTCTAGAACGGCGCATTTCACACCAAACTACTCTGAGCAGTTCAATTTCTCATAATATTCAAAATCGCTTCTAAAACATCAGGAGAGGAAAAGCAATTAACCAATAACATCATTCTTCACCCCCCCACCCTCATCTTTTATCGACAGAAAGTTAGCTCAGAGACCCTCAGTCGCAAATACGTCATGATATGGAAGGAAAATGTGTACAAATTTTTTATCTGACTCTTTCAATTATGGTCACATGGCCGTGTATCAGACACTTATTTGATCTAGGAGCACATTTGGAAAGATCAGATTCTTGGGTCCACACAGCTCTTCCAAAAAAGCAGATTTGTACCCTCTGCTCACCCCTGTAATGTGAATATATCCAGTGTTTCAAACACGTCTAAAATATACATGGGGGAACATCCGGTCGGGTGGTATTATAATATATATAAATATCCAAACTTATCTCAGGTGTCTATTTCACTTGATTAGGCATTCCATATGGCAGGTATGGTTTAGATAAAAAAAGAAATAAGCAATACAAAATAACAACATAAAATATTTTGGAAATTGCAAAAATGTAAATATATATATATATATATGTAAATATATATATATATATATATATATATATATATATATATATATATATATATATATATATATATATATATATATATATAGGGATAGTGGGTCTGAGAAAACCCTTCATCACTGAAGACCATTTACGTGCTGTGGTTACAAGTTACCGTTCAGCCTCGGCGAGTTTCTCCAGCCGGTATCTCTCGGCCTCAGCTGGTTTCTTGATCTTGGCCTCCAGTTCTTTCTCCTTGCGTGCGATTTCCTGTTCCTGCAGTGTAATCTGCTGAGTGCGCTCCACCACCTTCACCTGCATCTTCTCCTCCTCAATCCGCTGCTTTGTCTTAGCCACCTAACGCAAAAGAACAGGGAAGAGGGAACATTAACCATGTCATCCTCCAGCTTCATCACTGTAAAAAAAGTCATGAGCTGTATTTGCTTGCTTAAAATGTGTACATTATTTTCACATGAATATTACTTCTGGCAATAACTGTGCTGTAATATTTCTTTTTTCATCGTACACATTTGACATAAATTCAATGCATCACTTTTTTCAGTTTACTATTCCAGATTTCATGAATGAAACGCGTATATTTGTTCCTGGGGCTGTCACACAACTCCCGTACCTGAAGCTGATAGGCCATCTCAGATTCAGCCTTCTTGGTGTTGACCTCTATGTCGTAGGCAGCCTTCTTCAGCTCAAAGTCTCTCTGGGCCTTCGCCATCTCAATCTCATTCACATACTGTGCAGACACTTTCGCCTGCGTGGCATGAGCCTCCTAAACACAGACACACATAGCAAAAAAGCCAGAGTGTAAATTCATATTTTATCTTACATACATACATATATATATATATATATATACACACAATGCAGACAATAAAAGCAAGCTTTTTGGGGGGAGGGTGGTTTAGAAAATAGCTTGAGAACTTCATATTTGCCAAAAATGAGAGCACACTTACACTTTAATACTGTATACTGACATTGCAATAAACAATGGGTTTCTCTCAAACACTCTTTTTCTGCCAAGGTCGGTTTAAAACCAGAAGCACAGCACGTGAAGTAGAACATGTCGGTAATAAGTTCAATTATTCATAAATCACAAGTGAAAAACATGGCGGGAGGCTATAGTTTTTAATGTACTGTCACCTGTCTTTGCGAGCTTGTAGTAGTAGAGCTTATATACTTGTCATTAGGGGTTTATTAGGGGTTTAGATCATTATCAACAGATCTTATAACCCAAAAACTTAATTTGAATTTCTAAGCACATCACAGGCTAGAATAAAGATAACTGTAATACATTCTTATAACTATTCAAAGCCATTTCTATAATGCCTTATGAGTCCATTATAACATGTGAATGTGTTCATATGTTCATAGACATGGTATTCATAATAAAGGGGTAATGAGAAGTCTTACCCTGATGACTGCGTCTCTCTTGTACTGTGCCTCTCCGATACGAGCGTCTCTCTGAACCTGAGCGGTACGAGCTTTACCCAGAGAGTTGAGGTAGTCCTTACAGAGGGGCAAAACATGGAGTTAGCTCAGTAAACGTTAATAGGTGAGAAAGTGTATTTCTGTATGTGTGTGTTGAGCCCAGTCACCTGGTCATCATGAACATCCTTCAGTGTGTAGCTGACCACTCCAATGCCCATGTTGACCAGGTCAGAAGAAGCCACCTTGAACACTTGCTCTGAAAACTTCTTACGGTCCTGATAGATCTCCTTCAGGAAAATAGAAATTGTGTAGAAAGTAACATTAGGAGTTGATGATTACAAGCTGGATCTATACAAATTATCAAGAATGGGATACAAGGAGGAATGGGACGTAGGGGTGGGCGATATGGCAAAAATATTGCATCACAATACTTTAGGACATTTTCACGATACACGATATAAATCACAATATTTATGTTTTTTTCTTTAATAAGTTGAAAGAGACAAATTAGAACCTATAGTCCCACATATTAATAAAAAAAATAAAATAATAATAAACCTACAACTACAATGATTTTTATTTAATGTTTCACACACTGTGCTGCACTAATTCAATAAAATTGACCTAATTATGCTCACTTTTTAATGGAACACGCAGTCAGTAAGTGTTCTTTAAGTACTAACAGTATCCAGGATATGCTCAGAAAAGCGTACTGTGACATAACTTAATCACGATAATGATAAAGTACCGAGATATGGCCCAATCCTAACAGGATGGTATGAAAATATCATCAGTTTCATTAACCACAACTACCACAGTTTTTGCTGTTTACACTGTATCATTAAAAACTTGAGGAAGAGCTGAAAGCAGCACGAGGGCTTTCAACTTACCCCATAGGCAGGGTTAACTGTAACAGATAGAAGAGTTAAGCTTCTTTAAATGCTCTGAGCTGCTCATGTCTAAATGCCATAAAAGTCTAGTAACATACAAACATACATACACGTACAATACAAAACATACAGTTCGATGCTGTTTGAATCAGATAAGTTTTCCAACCCAAATAAAAAACATCTGCATAAAAATATATACGATTAGGGAAAGAGGTGTCAGACTTCGCCAATTTCAGACCACGAAGTTTAAAAGCAAATATTAACATGACAAAACTGAAATATATTTATTTAAATGGCTATCACCACAGAACAGGTTCAATTTTGGCTTTCCATCACCCCAACACTCGTCATTCAACGTTTGCAGAATCAAGCCTGCACTGTGTTGTGCCCCTCCCATTTGAAAACGCCAGCTGACCTTCACACTGGCTGTGTTTACATTACAACATTTTTGACAATCCGATTAAATACATTCTGATTATAGATTAAGACTGAGGTGTTCATTCTACTCAACAATTTGATGGAAAATCTCCATTTATATGCACACTACAAGTAATCAGATCCAAAATTATACGCATACATAAAGTACAACTTAGTGCAGACGTTACCATGACAACGAACATCACGTGAGTCCAGTCAGAGTGAGATGAGCAGCAGTGAGCAGTGCTTGTGTTTTTAATTGCTTTAAAATGATGTCAGACTCAGGAAAACGTCCTTCACATGTCCTTATTAAAGAAGGCCGAGAGGAAGACGTCGTGTTCTGAGACACATGAGCTGGACGTCCGTCCCACCGCCGTCTTTTAAAGACCAGAGCATAAACTTCGTCTCCTCTGCAGACCGGTTTCTGCTCCGCCATGTTGAACGGTATAAACTTTCACTGTGACGCGACAAACATGATCAGAACGGACTTAAACTTTCCGATAGGGAATGTAATCAGATACAGGCGTTTACACGGATATTATTCTTCCATTTAACAGATGATTTACCGGATTACCCACCTCGTTCAATCAGGTAGAAATTGTATTCCCGAATGGCCTAAATCAAACTAGACTAATCCATTTGAGGTGTTTACATGGACGTATTCTATTCCGATTGAGCTATTAGCCAGATTATTAACAGATTATCGGGCTGCATGTAAACGTGGCTACTGAGTCGAAATTTCATGATAAATGGAATTATACAATTATTAGAATAATATCTTGTTAGATTAACTTAAACTGAAAGTTAAGAATGTTTTTTGCTTCTCTACTTACTTTTTTAGAGATAGGAGATTTTGCTCTGACAGCAACAACATGTTGTTGCCTGCGGCAGATATTTACTTTCACTGTGACTTCATAAAAGACTCATCATAAAATCACACCAATCATACGTTTTTCAGAATTATTAAAATCTAAAAAGTGTGATAGTCATGTCCACCACTGTTTTTCATTAAAACCAGTAACTGTCCCATCCATAGATGTCAGTGTCTGACAGTTTACAGTTTGCATCTGTAGGCGACAGAAGCGTCACAGTGGTATTTCCTGATTCTCATTCCACAGCATGTTGTTCCACGTTCCTGCGCAATGTGTGGGTGTTTGTTTGTACCTCCACAGTCAGGTGAGCGATGATGGCTCTCTGGTGGCCCTCCAGCGTCTCCAGGGCAATCTGAGAAATCTCAGCTTCTGATTTGCCCATGAACATCTGACAGGCTGTGGCCAACATCTCCTTATTCTGGCCCTGGATCTTCACCTGCAGGGGACATCAACCAATCCCACCAGTCACATACAGAGGGAAGGTGTGTATGTATAATACATGTATGCGTACATGTCCATTCGAATGTTTGATAGATAGACAGATAGATGGACAGATGGACAGATAGATAGATAGGTAAAACTTTATTGATCCCAAAGGGAAATTGCAGTGTTTCAGTAGCAAGACATATAATTTCACATAAACTTACATGTACTAAGCAGAAAATAAAAAACAGAAAAATAAAATAGACGCAAGTATAAGAATAGAAATAAAGTATATCTATTTGCATATTTACATAGCATATTTGTTGAGAGATTTGTTGTATTTACATGATAGCAGGTACTAAGTGGTACGAGGTAGTCTATCTAGGAGTTGCAGCAATATTACAGTGCAAGTGTCATTACAGCAGCAGGTTATGATATATTGCAGTGTGTATTAACAGGAGAGGTGATATAGTGATGTGGTTCAGCTCAGTTCAGACAGCAGGAGATCAGTACTGTCTCTGCAGTAAGGAGACTCGCTGTAGAGCTGTATAGCAGTGGGTAAGAAAGATCTCACACAGCCTCTTTAACACAGCGCAGCTGTAACAGTCGGCCACTGAATGTGCTTCTCTGTTTATCCAGAGAATATCTGCATGCATGCTATCTGCAGCAGCTCCCAGGCTACCAAACACATGGAAGAACGCCAGAACACCGCACTACTGTCCATAAACAAAGAAACCTTTGGATGTTTGCAAAACTATGACTGACACACCTCTCAGCCAATCACTATCGTATCTAAATGCTACCTACTACGTCAAGGAAATGAAAAGCTCGACAAAACAAACCTGCAGTGAGAACGGCGGTGGCGGTAAACTACTCTGGAGTGGACAGGTGGTGGACAGGTGTTACTGAGAAACACGGACTCACTATTCTGATCATCTGGAGGGTGGAGCTGTTTTTATTCCATTTCTGAAGCTGAAACAGTTTTGGACTAAACTGTGTGGAAGACCAAACTCACAGCTCAATCACAAAGCTAAGAACGGGCCGAACTGTACCGACTTCAAACTTTTCTGGGTTATCGTAGTCACTAAAACCATTTAAAAATGATGTTTTATTAATGTTACAGAAAAATGTCAAGATCAGTCAACTAGTTCGCTTTTTTAAATCAGATTAAGCAGAACTGTGCAGCGCTCACATTTTGTTAAAACTCTGTATGCAAAGATTTGTATATGTTTGTATATGTATCATTAAAGTTTGTTGAAGGCTCTAGTGTAAAAGATGAGGATTCCTCCTCAGCTTATAACAGCATATAATAGCTTCAGTGTTAACCTTAGCATTAGCTCTTCTGAAAGGGTAGCTTCCGTGGCTAAAACCTCCTCCTTAATATACACGAAAATCTGCTGCTTTAACCTTTGAATGGCCACGTGATTTCCCTGGTTTGATTAACCTCTTATTGACCAGGGTACATTTTGGTTTGTCCATCTGAATTTACATGACCACATCGTAAGGCAAATTATTCAGTAACTGCATGAAATAAATGTAATTTTTTATTTTATCTATTTATTTTTTGGGTAAAAGCTCCCCTCAAATTAACAGAAAATGTGTTTATGATCACACATATTGCTATATGCTTACAATTTACTGCTGAAAGCCAAAAATCGTAGGCGCTCTCTGTATTGTTTTATAAAGGTAATGTTTACAGAGCAGATCACTGAAGAGACGCCGTCTGTTTATAGTTTATAGCCCAGATTTGTGAAAAAATGGGTCGACTTTCAGTAGAAAAAAAAACTGAGCTCAGCTTCTTTTATTATAAGGGTTTAAAATTACATCACCCATCTATTTGACTGAAAGAAGAGTTACAGCTCTCATACGACCCCCACCTTTTGAATGTAGCTTATGAAATATGAAAGTTATGAAGAACATGACGAAGTGTGCTTTGGAACCACCGGTGGTCTCAAGGAGTTGAAAAGGTTAATGTATACATGGTTCTAGAAACCATGTTTTTGTTCGCTTTAAATTGGACAACATTCATATTTTGTCAGCTCTCAAAGATGTCCGTCTGCTCCGAAACTGTAAAGCCAGCTTATTTTTGCCCAAAAATGTTTCAGATGTTCTCCTCTGTGTAGTTTTAAATTTTCCTTGGTGCAACTGAACTTTTTAGTCTGTTAGTATAAGTGTTACAGATGCTAACCGGTAGCCTGAGCTAAGTTTGACAGACGGAGCAATAATAACTAAGAGAGGCAGGGTTTTACAGCATTTTGCAGTCAATTATCTATTTTGGCTTTTAATTTTATAATGTATGAGCATTTTTGCAAACATCTGACAGCTTTATAGTGACTTAGCTATAGCAAATTTAAAGTGAATAATGCTTATAGTGATAAAAGTTCTCAAAGGAAGAATGTTTAGATGCAGAACTGGTAAAAAATATTTTCATTTTTTAAATAACTTTATCGAATATCATCTCAAACATTCTATAAGAATTAGGATAGACATGTGTTTCCCTTATCTTGAATAAAAGTACCAGTTATTCCAATTACTTTGCCGTTTTCCAATAGAACTTCCAAATAGAACCAAATTTCTATCAAATATTTGTTGCAGCCATACTCAGATAGCAGACTTTTCACGACAAGTAAACACTCCAAATGTGGACACTTTAAGGTGCAGTATGCTTATAAACACGCACGTGTTTAGTAAGCTAGTGATAAGCAGTGGGTTAAGTGAATGCTGATTGGCCCTCCAGTAGGGTTCGGGATATGAGATGCAGATAATACTGGACCTGAACCAGAACTAGCGCAAAATCACTGAGCAGTTTGAGGTTCAGCTCTGAGATTTGACAGAAGGCAAACATAAATACCATCATCAAAATATTACAAAATCAGTGAAGTGAGTATTAATTCTTGGAGACAGAGAGGAAAAATTAGAGACTTTCCTTTTTGTTTTCTGCATTCTAGTTTGGACGCTGGCCCCTCAGTGGACATGTAAAATAAGCAATAGAACACGAGAGGGAGTGTGTTATCGCGAAATAACATCACGGCTGTGATTTGGTCGCCATAGATAATCACAGCCATGATATTATACGTGATAACACACAACCTCGAGTGTTCTATTGCTTTAATACGACAGCTAAATAAATAAAGTAATAAATTAATAAACTGGGCCGTGAACGCGGCATTTAATATGTTTTAATGTTCGCAGTTCCTTCAGCCAGATTATAGTTCCTTAACAAGCAGCTTGTTGCTGCGTCAGAGTAACGAACTCCGCTCATTCGCTGCACAGCCGGCAGTTCGTTCTCCAGCTCCACACAGACCAGTTTGGGAATTTAGTGTAGTCTCATCTTCAGAGTCGGACCAAATCAGCTGTCGGTCAAATGTGATCTTAAAAGTCTCCATTTTCTGTTTGTGACAAAGTAAGAAGTAAAAACGTTCAAATGGCTCGAGCGTCTCCTACAGCTGTCAAAGTCATTGCTTAGCAACGGCATCTCAGCGGAGTGATACAGTGTTTGTGAAAAGAACGTGATGTTATGGTGAAATAACAGCACGGTTAGAACGCTTCTCAACCAATCAGCTTGTGTGGCCGAACTAACTGTTGTGTAATATGTATATGTATGTTGACAGTCACGTCTGTTCATAGCACCGGTGCATGTTCACATCACAAATCAGCCTTTAATTTAACATATTAACATTTACTCCAGTTACTTATCCTACTTATTTTCTTCCCATCAAGAAAAATATTGTATTTACAATTTGTCTTCATTTGAATATCTGACAAACCAACAAGGGGAAAGTTTTAATTTAATATTAGAAACCACCCGACAGCACTAATCTATACTGCTGACCTGTGCGATGCCAGTCACTGAGATGGGGACTCCATGTCTGGTGTAGACTTTATCACTCTTCACATTCAGAGTTAGAGTATTCAGAGATATCCTAAAAGAGAAAGAGAGAGAATGAAAATGATCCAGTGATGTAAGTTGTGTCACAGTGTCAGAAACCACAAGAAGAAGTGTATTAGAGACTGCTTAACAACACAGCTTGGTTTGAGGCAACTGTGTTATGATTTAGGCATGCAGTTTGCACACTGCTAATTGGTGGGTACAAGCTTCCATTATTTGTTAGCTATATTAGCCTTGTAGCTCCAGCGCAAAACTAAAAAGAAACCTACAGACACTTCAGACACCTTGGCTGATTGACTACATTTGAGGTAAGGGAGAAACATTATGTAATTGTTGCTGAAGTATCACTTCAATTCTTGGCTTGCCAGGACTACTTCCCGTTCAGAATCAGTGTCAGTACTACACTGACTGTGTATAAGCATCAAGTAATTCACATTCAGGCTGAAACAGGCTGGAAGACAGAATTAACATAAGGACGAATACCTTTGAATCTGCTGAATGCAAGGAAGGACAAACACTCTTCCACCTGAAATCATGAGGGGAGGAGAGCGCCCACAGCCTGAGAAGAGAGGAAAAAGAACAAATTAGACTCCAGTATTGCTTAAAGGCCGCGGAAGAAAGGAAGGTAAACAGGAATAAAAGTGATGTGCCATTTTCTCACGATTACTATGATATGCCCAAAATCAGTAAATCATAAACAGCTAAGACAAAATAAACATGAGAAAAACAACAATTGTATAAATTCAACACAAAGTGTGACACACAATCAACTTATCCGTGCTCCTCCTGAGGACATTCTCACGCAACCTCATGAGAAACTGTGGTGCACAACATGCTAACATTAGCTAATTTGTCACTATCGCCTCCAACCTGGTTAGCTGCAATAACAGCCCAGCTCAGTAATATAGCAGTTTAACCTCTTATTCTTCAAAGTATATTTTGGTTTGTCCATCTGAATTTACATGACCAAATCATAAGGCAAATTATTCAGTAACTGCATGAAATAAATGTCAATTTTTATTATTTATTTTTTTTAAAAGCTCCCCTTAATTTAACAGAACATTTTATTATCACACATATTGCTATATTCTTACAATTTACTGCTGAAAGCCAAAAATCTTAGACGCTCTTTGTATTTTTTATAAAAATCATTTTTACAGAGCAGATCACTGAAGAGACGCCGTCTGTTTATAGTTTATAGCCCAGATTTGTGGAAAAATGGGTCGACTTTCAGTAGACAAAAAAACTGAGTTCAGCTTCTTTTATTTTAAGGGTTTAAAATTACATCACCCATCTATTTGACTAGAAAAAAGACAGTTCCAGCTCTCATATGACCCCCACCTTCTGAATGTAGCTTATGAAATATGAAAGTTATGAAGAACATGACGAAGTGCGTTTTGGAACCACTGGTGGTCTCAAGGACTTGAAGAGGTTTAATTGTAATCATTTTCACAAAAAGTGTTGAGCACAACAGCTTCTCACTGGATTGAATGAGATTTTTGCCAACACTTTTGCCAAAACACCTTATGTGATGGAAAGTGGATAGTGGAAAATATTGTGATATCACCCACCCCTACCCAGAAGCATGACTCATCTAAATCCATCAGCTGGGAATTCTAATCATAACAGTTACCAAATTTATAATGAGTTTACATGAACACTAGATTGTCCAAGGGCCATTTTACTGTCTGAAGTGGACTCAGACCTCTGAGTCATGGTTTTCTGTGCATTTGTGAACACGCCAAATGAACCCAGACCCCTCTAAACGGCCCAAAAAACGAACCGAACTGAGACCACCTCTCGAGGTCTCAGTTCGGTTCGTTTGTAGTTTATTTTGAAGTTTGATTGATTTGTGTATTGTGAAAACAAAACGGCCCCAATCCGCTTTTGCTTTGCTCTATGGTGAAGACCTTGAGTCTTACAGCCACAGTCTTCTTTACTTTAGCAGGTAAAAACAGACCAAGGATCATTTATAAGATTGCACTCAGGATAAAGCCTGCCCGTGATCTGCGACAAGACAGTCGCACTGACATATTAAAGCGATAAGATGCGAGCCTGCATGATTAAAGGTTCATGCTGGGCCCACTGTGCAGAGTTTTAAGCTGCTTTTAGACTGAATGCTCTCAAACACACTATTTCATTGCAGATGCGGATTTCGCCGGGTGGAGCTCAGTGACGAGCACAGCTGAAAACTGAACCCACCGTGGCAGACCAACAGGGTCATTTTTCTAATTTTGCGCAATGCACTTCGGCCTATAGTTTCAGTGTGGCCAATAGGAGAGCAGCAGGTGGGTCTGGTAGTTCCTCTCAAATTTATTGGAGAACGCTGCCCACTTTGCGAGCACTGCACACGACATGAGTGCTGTGAAAGGGGTCTGAGTTCTAATGGAGTTGTGGTCTGAACAAGAAGTGGTGTGAGTCCTCTTTATAGTTCACTTACGTTGTGAACACAAAACAAAACTGAGGTCATCTGCAGTTGGTTCCCTTTCAGGATCACTTTAACAGAACTCAGTTCAGCTCATTTAAAAACAACTATATCGCTGTTGACGGAAGAAAACCTTGCATCTCCAAAATGGTAACTTTACAGGAGAAGGAAAAAACCTACTTTACTTTAATGTAAGTCAATGGAACCAGACGTCCTCCCCGAGTCACTTGGGGGTGTTTTTTTGGCCGTTCCATTCCCCCTACAGCTCAATGAGGATAAGACAGAGGCTTTGACTGCTACTCCAGAACAGGTTACCCACATGACTGAACAAAGTTTTGGTCTTCCTTCCTCTGCCGCCCACTCCAGCTTGCGTAACTTAGGGGATCTATCTGATCAATGCTCGTCATTCCACACCCATGTTAAGCAGCTGACCAGATCTTGTTTTTTCCCAACTTAAGAAATATTAGTAAACTGAGAACTGTAGTTTCAAATGCAGAGCTAGAGATGCTCTGAGATGAGAGATGATTTTGGCTTGTATTGACTATTGTAATTCTCTTTTCTCCTTCATTGGTATGTCTTCCCTTAATCGTCTGCAGGCCATTCAGAATTTTGCTGCAAGACTACTTACTAGGTCTACAACCTCTTTGCTATCATCTCTTCACTGGCTTCCAGTAGCGTCCAGTTTAAAATTCTTACTCCTACCTACAGCACAGTCAAGCTCCTGCATATGTGGCTGATCTACTTCACCCTCATTTATCAATTCGTTCTCCTAGGTCAGGGGTCACAACTGAACTGTGCCATTTTGTCCTTTCAACAAAAAAAAAAAGAAACACCTTGAGAGCCAAAACATTTAATGTTCGTTTTACCACCTTGGCTGTAAATGTGTCTCAGTGTGCGCTGATGTGTTAGTATAGGCTGAAAATCTAAACGAAAATGCAGATTTACTTTGCTCTGCTTTATCTCAGCTATAGCTGCTTTTCTTGCATCTCTGGCAGGAAACTTTTCCTCAGAAGTAGAATAGTTTCTTGTAAAATGTCTTAATGTTTGACTTTTTATGAGGCTTAAATCAGCTTCTCGTTCGCCAGCTTCTTGTTCAAATTTTCCCGTTCCACCCTAAATGGTGCCTGAGGTGCCAGAACGTACCATCTACGGTGGAACAGGAGAATTCGAACAATAAGCTGACAAATGATAAACTTGCGACTTTTCAGCGTTTGATAGTTTCTCGTTGCAGATTAAAGTCCATTCGTCTCCAAATTATCAATGTTCATCTTAAAATTTCCTCTCTGATTTTTCGTTAGCTACTACCTTGCCGAGATTGTTGTGTGCATTGCTATGGTGATTGCTGCGCGCCAATATTCAGGGTTAAAGGGTGAATCAGCAGTTCTACATTAACTCCAGTGTTTAAGACCATTTATTGTTAAAACTGTGTTTGAATGATCAGCAGAGCTTTATTTTACTGCAAAGGAGGATTATTTTATTTTTACCTAAGAATCTAATTCTGCTGTGGATCCACAACAGACCATTAAGAGCCACATGTTGCCGACCTGTCTTAGGTCAAATAAGCTACGTTTACTGTCTGTTCCACGTATCCACTTGGTGATCAAGCATTGAGGTCATGGCGCCTAAACCGTGCAGCGCTATGCCCACTCCTTTAAGGTCTGCTGACTCTGCAGAATCCTTTAAAGAGCAGCTAAAGACGTATGTTTTTACACAGGCGTTTGGGTAATCTATCTGCATCAGGTTCCCTTTTTTAATGAGCATTTTTGTTGGGTTTTTTTACGTTGTGTAATGTTACTGTAAAGCACTTTGTGACTTATGTCTGTGAAAAGTGCTATATAAATCATTTTTACTTACTAATATGTGGATTTTTAGACAAATGGTGCACTATCACAACAACAATTCCATGCTGGGAGTGGCAAAAACCAAAAAATCCATCCGTATCCACAAAGCATGTGCAAAATAAATCCCAAAATATGTATAAAACAGTGCTTCATCAGGACTCTAAAAATGGCACGTCAATGATGGTGCACTATTTTGTGTGTCCGGCATGTTGTGGCGTGGTTTGCATTCTCAGCTGTTTCGTCATCACTGTCCAACCAGTTCACTTTCTAGCAAACGCTAAGTAGAGAACAGTGATTGAGTTAATGAGTGAACCACTCTGAACTCAAGAGTCTAATCCAACACACAGAGAGACCGCGAGATTTGTTGAAGCTGTGTGGGCGGAACAAAACATATCAGCCTTATTCATGACCCAAGATTAGGACAGCTCAGTTTACACTGAAGAAGAATGTTGGCAAAACCCATCAGCCATTTAATGGACAGTAGGAGTTACTCACAGGACACATTTTATACCTGTACAGTGAGAGGAAACATAGATTCAGACATTTTTGGTTTTGTTATTTATTATGCAACAGTTAGTTCCGGCCACGCAAGCTGATTGGTTGAGAAGCTGTTATTTCACCATAACATCACGTTCTTTTCACAAACACTGTATCACTCCGCTGAGATGCCGTTGCTAAGCAATGACTTTGACAGCTGTAGGAGACGCTCAAGCCATTTGAATGTTTTTACTTCTTACTTTGTCACAAACAGAAAATGGAGACTTTTAAGATCACATTTGACCGACAGCTGATTTGGTCAGACTCTGAAGATGAGACGACACTAAATTCCCAAACTGGCCGGTCTGTGTGGAGCTGGAGAACGAACTGTCGGCTGAGCAGCGAATGGGCGGAGTTCGTTACTCTGACGTAGCAACAAGCTGCTTGTTAAGGAACTATAATTTGGTGAAGGAACTGCGAACATTAAACATATTAAACGCCGCGTTCACGGCCCAGTTTATTAATTTATTACTTCATTTATTTAACTGTTGTATAAAAGCAGTGGAACACTCGAGGAGTGTGTTATCGCCAATAACATCACGGCTGTGACGATCTACGGCGACCAAATCACAGCCGTGATGTTATATCGTGATAACACACTCCCTCTCGTGTTGTATTGCTTAAATATACTTCCAGTACATAAATCCATGAAATTTACAGGCATAACATCTTTTGACTTTGTATTTTCACTCATATAATAAAAATGATGGTTCTTCAAGGGTTCTTTAGTAAAGAAAATGGTTCTCTATAGAACCATGAACACTCAAAGACCCAAAAACCCTTTGTGTGATTACTTTGCATTGTTAAAAGAGTTCTTCAGATTGATGGAGAATGTGCTGTAGATGGTTCTATATAGGGCCTTTTTGAAAAGGGTTCTATATAGCACCAAAAAGGGTTCTTCTATTGGTAAAATGTCAAGCCTGTAACAATAGAAGAACCCTTTTTGGTGCTATATAGAACGCTTTTCAACAAGGTTCTATGTAGAACCATGCAAAACACACTATCCATTAATCTGAAGAACTCTGTAACAATGCAAAGAGCCCTTTAATCACACAAAGGGTTCTATGAGTGTTCATGGTTCTATACAGAACTCTTTTCTTTACTTAAGAACCCTTGAAGATCTTGTTTAAGTGTGATCAATATATATATTAAAAAATACATGTATATTTTTGGGACCCTTGGAGAATTAATGGCAGTTTGCCAAGAGAAGTGGGCCAAAACTGAACCACAGTGCTGCAAAAAGCTAATCATTTCGTACCTTGGGCGTCATTTTTGCTGTTTATGTTTATGAATACGCACTTTTTTGTTTGTATGTTTAAGTTTGAAGCCAAAAGATGTTAAATGTGTAAATTTCAAGTGGATGTGTGCACTGAGAGTACACTAAATACTGCCCTTTCTGTTTATAGTCTACACACAAGAGCATTATTAACCTACTAGAAAACAGAAATTTAGGTTTAACTGCTGCATATCTCTCTTGGCGCGATACGGCTGCTGCTTCGTGAAAAGTGTGTTAACAGATATGTTGTCTGTGGGTCGGTCCACGTCCATTCTAGAGGAAAGGAATTTGCAAACCACCTATGTTCTCTGAGCTTGCCTGAACACAAATCTTAATTTTTTTCAAATAGATCAAAACAAAAACATTAAAAATTATTTTTTATTACTTATCATGTTAAATTCTATTTCTTAATAAATGACAGAAAATCCAAATTTGATCATTTACAATATAAATGCACAAAATCCAAAAAACTGAACTGAATTTCTTTAATATTAATCAAAATTAAACAATTACTGAGCTCCACATGCACTGTCGAACCATAAGCATCATTTGACGAACTTACTGGACTGTTTTCCATGCCTCTTTATCTTAAATACCAACACACATCGTCAACTAATGACGATGTTATACACTGTGTTGACACTGCAGACTGATGTTACACACTATGATGTTCAATGTTTCCTAATAAAGAGTTTTGCTGTTAATTTCCTACGGCAAGAATTCAAAGGTGACTCAACAGGCGTGGTTTTATCTGTTTTTTGCAATTTACAAAAGCTTCATTTAGGATCTTTATGGTCAGTTTTGAGATAATGTTCTTTTTTCTTTTAACATTTAGT
Source organism: Colossoma macropomum (assembly GCF_904425465.1). Lineage (NCBI taxonomy): Eukaryota > Metazoa > Chordata > Actinopteri > Characiformes > Serrasalmidae > Colossoma > Colossoma macropomum. Next base: position 40,215,744 of record NW_023494785.1, read on the forward strand.
CCTACTAGAAAACAAGCTGGGGCCAAACGATTGAAATTGACAGTTTTCTTCATTTCTGCGATTCGAATATAGTAATTTTTAAAGTAACAGTATCCTAATATCACAACGAGCAAATATTTTATATCATTAGGAATACAAATAAAAAATTAAAAATGCAGAACCTTTAATGTTACTTCATTACGTTGGCATAAAAGGTGATCCTGTTCTGGTTCTTTGGCTACCAGCTGACCTAAAGAACAATAACCCAGAGCTACGCAAAACGACATTGTACATATTTCTCATTTTTTTGTTTTAAATTAGGTCTGTCAAGCAAATAAAGTAACTAATCATGTTCCGTCACATTCATTTGTGCAATCACATTTAATCACATTTGTCGTATCGGCACAAATTTGACCCTAAAGTAAGATTTTTTTCACAAAGCCAGAAATTTTGTTCTAGCTATATTAGAGAACTAAATAAGATGCTTCAGAATGTATTTATTACTATAATAACTCAATAATATCATTTTGTGTGAACTCAGGCTCTCGAAAGTAACTGGAGCTTTCCACTTTGCTTGTTTTTGCTCATCAATTTATCTGTAGCCTGCTGAAGTTGCTGAAGATTCGTTTTAAAAGTGACTTAAAAGCAAGTATTTGAACAAAAGGGCTACATTCACGGATTCAATCAGAGCAGCTCGGCTTCAGCTTGCGCTACTATGGATGGTTCAAAGGGTTAAACTATGAAATGGCATTAAAATTAGAGGCATTAATAATTTATTACATTTTGACAGCTATATTACTATAACCACAGTTTTAGTGGTTACACTCAAACCCAACATTTAAGGAAAGTTATTTATAAAGAATAAATACTTATGGGAATATTGTATGTTGTGTCATTTGTTACACACTTATAAATGCCTACCTGTTACACTTAAGGGAATGTTCTACGTAGTGTCATTGCATACTTATAAATACCTGTTACAGTGTAGTTACTCTGAGACGTGACTTGCTCTTACCTGAGACCACCATCGCCTCATTGGGACCGCAGGTGTGGAACATCTTGAGACTGGATCAAACCTGGAAAATAATTCTATATTATACACCACGTCCAGTTGTGTTGACTTACTACTACTACTAAACAATCCAATACAACCTTCAAAGCCAGCTATGAGACAGAACTCACTGACCACACTGAGTCCAACTCACATGACTTCTCTATTACCAAACAAGCAGCTATTTGTCTATAGACTGTTATGTGGCTGAGCTAAAGGCATGCTGCCCCTCCCCTCCCTTGTTCTCCATGATTTCCTGTTTCTACTGCACTGAAAACCAAACCACGACATGATTTGGGGAGGCTAGCACACAAGATCATTTCCCCACAGTAGTACAGTTTCCTTTGTAGAGGCGAAAACAGCCCACCTGTCTTCAGCAATGTAGAACATTTTACAGAAGGCAGTAAAATCAGACCCTCAAAGCTTCAAAAAGCCCCCCGACTTAATATACTAGCAGTGCAGCAACACATATTTTCAGGTTCGGTGTGATTTTTTTATTGTGAGGTCAAGATTCAATTCAGTTTGGTTAATTTTATGTGTTAATAAGGTTTGGATTCCATAGAGCTCTAATGATATACAACACACAGTGTGTTTACATGCACTCAATAATCAGATCATAATCAGATTTCTGCAGTTATCTGATTATTCAAATGGTCATGTAAACAGCAAACTCTGATTTCTTAGATCGGAGTAAAGTCTAGAAATCTGATTAAGAAATCCGATAAAGAGAGCTGGACTTTAGCTCAGTAATCAGATTTCTGCAGTTATCTGATTATTCAAATGGTCATGTAAACAGCAAACTCTGATTTCTGAGACTGCAGTAAGGTCTAGAAATCTGATTAAAAAATCTGATTAAGAGAGCTGGACTTTAGCTCAGTAATCAGATTTCTCAGTGCATGTGACTCTTACTCTGATTTCTTTCGGATTTCTCAGTCTGCGCTTGTGTGAAAACAGACCGGAAATAAGCGAGCAGCGTCGCCGTGAGACGCAACAAAACACGCTGAAACTACATGCTTGACGAAATGAAGGATTTAAATATTCTTCATCTTCTACATGATGTAAGTTCATATTTTCAGATAAAGTGGTGTGATGTTTTTAAAAAAAAGCCGCAGCATGAAGTTTGAGTTTTACATTACGTTCACGTCTCCTTCTGTGAGTTTATTGTCTGGTTGCAAAGCAGAAATCCGATTACTGTCTGACTCACGTAGACCCGGAGTTCCCCATCATGTGATTACACAAGTGCATGTAAACGTGTTGATCGGATTACTGACAAAATCTGATTTTCTGCAGTTATCGGATTATTAGGTGTATGTAAACGCACTCAGTGACTGGTTTGGCTCAGACAAATTAAATTTTATCATAAAGTCGTGTGTGATCTTATTAAATAGTGCAACTGAGCCATAAACAGTACAAAAACCTGAACTCATATAAAACCTTATACAGCCCACTTTTCGACCCTCCAAAATTGCACCAATGTGGGAACTGTGGGCTGATGCTGAAATCCAGTGCATTTATTTGTAGATGCAGTAAAATGAACAAAATGAACATATTTTAGCACAGCCGCACAGCATCTCCTGAACGTTCTCCTCATTCAGAGTAAAATAAATACGTCATCAAATATTGGTTTGAAATATCAGTCAAATGTAAACATCTGTACTGCTAATGTCTTTTAAAGAAGAATAACATTTCATTTTCAAAATTTCTGTATATAAATTTGAGATGTAAACAAGTCATCCAGGATGGCTTGATGTGAAATGGGTTACTGTAGAGAAACTTATCAATTATTTTACTGTGCTGGTGAATGGAACCAGGGGGTCACAATGTCTGTAACACAAACACAGCCATTTTATTTACCATTCAAAATGACGTGAACCAACATGAGTTTTTTTATATGGAATGTTGAAAAATGTAAAGTAGTGGAAAAGCTAAAGATGTTTTTCTTTGGGGACTAACAGGCCTTCCAAAGTCTTATGCTTTAAAAAATACATTTTAAAGCAATTATCTGCCAATACTAATATGATTCTGATTTATTGTACATTTCTAGTATGTATGCTGAATCTCATACACACACACACACACACACATATATATACACACATATGTATATCCTTTATTATATCAATCCTTTGCCCTTTAGAATATACATTAAAAGGTAGTACATAAGGGTTAAAGGGGTACGCCACCGATTTCTCAAAAAAATACTACATAATTAAATAATAACTACATAATTAAGTTGTTGAGATGTAAACAAAGTCATTCACAGTGGTTTGGTGTGAAATGCTCCGTTCTAGATAAACTTACAGAGTCAGAATTGTTCACAGTGGTGGTGATAGGAACCAGACGTCCACCTCTAAAAGCTCCCTCACAGAAAGTTACTACATGAAACGGTTATGAATTCACTGCCTGATGTCTGAGACCCTGTTTTGCGACAGCTTTGTGATGAAGTTTTGCCTTAAAATGTATTTTAATCCATTTAATTTAATCCGTTCATGGCGGCGGGCTACGTGCAGGGCGTCTTAAGACAAAATAGTCCCCAAAGAGAACTTATGTTTTCAGCTTCATGATTATTTTACCATCATCAAGATTGCATATAAACACTCAGAAGACTCGTGTGGGTTCACTAGTGGTTTTGGACAGTAGATAAAATGTCTATATTTGTGTTGCGGACATTGTGACCCCTGGTTCCTATCAGCACCACTGTAAAGAAATCAGAGTCTCTACAATCAACCATTTCAGATCAAACCTCTCTGAATGACTCTGTTCACATCTCAGTGACTGAATTACTCAGAAATTAGCTAATCCTACATGTCTAGTGATAATCGTCTTGCTGAAAGACAGTTCGATCTTGAAAATATCAGCTGTAGTTCCTGCTGGTCAATCATTTCCAAACCATGTCAGCTGATTTAAATTAACGCAAGCTAACGCAGAACAGACCTACTTCGAGTTCATGCCACTGACATTCAACACAAGCTGTGACAGTTAACAGCTACATTATCGTCTGAAGCAAAAAAGTTTAGATTTTAAAACAAAAAATACCCAAATTTTGGTAAAAACGGCTCGCAGGCACAGCACACGCTAACGTTATGCTACCTATGCTAGCTCAGTTAGCCTCACGAGACGCTGCGCTGGTTGTGAATTAGCCTGTTAGCTTCCAGACCAACGTAAACAAACCAGCTGACGGCTCCGGTTACAGCCTTTCTCACCGTCCATTTAACGTTTAAATCACTTTAAAATAAACTTAATGGACTTCTTATTGTTTTCTTACCGAGAGTGGACCGCGGGGAATGGAGTACGCAGTAAGATACGCTTTCGCAAACGCGGAATCTCTTGAAACTGAGGGATAAAGTCTCTCTGGTGAACCAGCGACTGCAGAGAAAAAGACACTCACTGGACGGTCGTAGCCGCGCCCATTCACTCTAACACACATACATACACACACACATACACACATACATACACACACACACACACATACATACATACACACACACACACACACACACACACACACACACACGGCGCCCTCTGTAGGCTGCTCTCTGCTGAGGCGTTAAAGGAGAAGTCCACCGGCTTTTCACAATTTCTGCTAGATTTAGACAATGAGACTTGACCAAAGCCACTCAGAGTGGTTTGATGTAAAATGGTTCATTTATAGAGAAGCTTACCAGCTTATATTTTCTTTACAGTGGTGGTGATAGGAACCAAAAGTGTCTACAACGCAGAGACGGACATTTTATTTGCTATTCAAAACCATGATTGAGCGTGCAAGTGAGTTTTTACATGTAATCTTGATGATGGTAAAAGTCATAAATCTGACAAAATATCCGTATTCATAACCACTTCATGTAGTAGCAGAAAGTGAGAGAGCTTTTAGACACATCAAACGCTTCAAACGTCTGGTTCCTATCACCACCGCTGTGAAGAATTTTGACTCAGTAAGTTTCACTTGTGGCTGGATGCAATCAAATCCTCACAGCCATGTTCCAATATCTAGCGTAAAGCCTTTCCAGAACCTGTTACTGCAGCAATGGTGAGGAAAGTCCCTGTTAATAAACTCTTTATTTCAGAAATGTTTGATGGCCAGGTGTCTACACCATTTTAATAACATACATATAGTGTCTTTTAATATTATGATTAGTCAGGATCTCAGTGAGCTCTGCTAAAGCCTGAGTAGACTGATAAATCAACGCGATGATCAGTTATTAATCTCAGTGTTACTGAGCTCTGCTAAAGCCTGAGTAGACTGATAAATCAACGCGATGATCAGTTATTAATCTCAGTGTTACTGAGCTCTGCTAAAGCCTGAGTAGACTGATAAATCAGTGTGATCAGTTATTAATCTCAGTGTTACTGAGCTCTGCTAAAGCCTGAGTAGACTGATAAATCACTGTGATGATCAGTTATTAATCTCAGTGTTACTGAGCTCTGCTAAAGCCTGAGTAGACTGATAAATCAATGCGATGATCAGTTATTAATCTCAGTGTTACTGAGCTCTGCTAAAGCCTGAGTAGACTGATAAATCAATATCAGTAATGGACATGTTTCTGGGTGATAAATTGAACATCGGTGTTGTGAGAGAGAAAAAAAAGTTTTTGGAATTTTATTTAATGATAAGCAAATTTTTCATAAAATATATTAAAATAATAACTAATGAAGAAAACTACCAACCAGTAGTAGCGAGAAACAGTGTGAATCAAATAAAAAAAAGTTTTTCCATTGTACCTGACCAGGACACACTATAAATGTATTTTAAATGGACTCTAAACACATCACTTTTGTACAGATTTGGGCAAAATACTTTGAAAATGTCATGATGGCTGAGTGCAGAATACACTGTCCTAATGTATTCAGTAATGTATTCCATTACAATACATAAAAAGTAATGTATTCAGAATACATATTGATAAAACAGGTGGGGAAAACTCTGCTGTTGTAATTCTTATTTATTCCACACTTTTCCGTGCTGTAAGTGGTTCTTCTGTTGATATGTTTAACTAAAAATTCACTTATTTAAACGAAGTTGCAAAATTCATAAAATTATTTTGGCTCTCATTTCCCGCTAAAGTCCACTGCTGTTTCAATAGTCCCAGTGCTGCTCCCACAATCCCTCTGCCACCTCATGGACTAATTCACCATATTACAGCGATTTTGCAAATTTGACTATAAAAGTGTGGAGCTGTGTGATTTTTAGGTAATGATATGTAAGACTGAGATTAATAACGGATCACATTGATTTATCAGTCTACTCAGGCTTTAGCAGAGCTCAGTAACACTGAGATTAATAATTGATCATCATATTGATTTATCAGTCTACTCAGGCTTTATCAGAGCTCAGTAACACTGAGATTAATAATTGATCATCATATTGATTTATCAGTCTACTCAGGCTTTATCAGAGCTCAGTAACACTGAGATTAATAATTGATCATCATATTGATTTATCAGTCTACTCAGGCTTTAGCAGAGCTCAGTAACACTGAGATTAATAACTGATCATCACATTGATTTATCAGTCTACTCAGGCTTTAGCAGAGCTCAGTAACACTGAGATTAATAATTGATCATCATATTGATTTATCAGTCTACTCAGGCTTTAGCAGAGCTCAGTAACACTGAGATTAATAATTGATCATCATATTGATTTATCAGTCTACTCAGGCTTTAGCAGAGCTCAGTAACACTGAGATTAATAACTGATCATCACTTTGATTTAACAGGCTACTACATCTTTAGTAGGACCTTCAGTGCCTGTAAAGAAGCTGTTTTTCAAGTTCTTCTTTAGAGTAAGTGTTTACACACTATGGGCTGATTTGAAATAGTTATTAACAAGCATTGATGGTGTTTCTCTTAAAGATGGTTATATATTTTTTTAAATGTAGTGGGTAAGTATTCTAAAAGTATTCTGAATACTGCTTTTACAAAATATACAGAATACAGATACTTAATTTTTGTATTCTGAATATGTATTCCCAATACTTGTATTCCATTACATCCCAACCCTGCTTTTGTATTCAGCATTCAGCAATGATTACACTTTTAACATTATTTTGATTTTGCTCACCCCCTGTATATATATATATATATATATATATATATATATATATATATATATATATATATATATATATATATATATATGGTCTTCAGTGGTGAGGACCCCCTTGGACCCTCACAGAGCAGGTACTATTTGGGTGGTGGAACATTCTTAGCACTGCAGTGACACTGATGTGGTGGTGGTGTGTTAGTGTGTGTTGGACTGGCACGAGTGGATCAGACACAGCAGTGCTGCTGGAGTTTTTGAACACTGTGTCCACTCACTGTCCACTCTATTAGACACTCCTACCTTGTCAGTCCACCTTGTAGATGTAAAGTCAGAGACGATAGCTCATCTGCTGCTGCACAGTTTGTGCTGGTCATCCTCTAGTCCTTCATCAGTGGTCACAGGACGCTGCCCACAGGACACTGTTGGCTGGATATTTTTGGTTGGTGGACTTTTCTCAGTCCAGCAGTGACACTGAGGTGTTTAAAAACTCCAGCAGCACTGCTGTGTCTGATCCACTCAGACCAGCACAACACACACTAACACACCACCACCATGTCAGTGTTACTGCAGTGCTGAGAATGATCCACCACCCAAATAGTACCTGCTCTGTGAGGGTCCATGGGTGTCCTGACCACTGAAGAACAGGGTAAAAGGGGGCTAACAAAGTATGCAGAGAAACAGATGGACTACAGTCTGTAACTAGAACTACAAAGTGCACCTATATAGTAAGTGGAGCTGATAAAATGGACAATGAGCGTAGAAACAAGGAGGTGGTCATAATGTTATGCCTGATCTGTGTATATATATATATATATATATATATATATATGTTTGTGTGTTTTCTGGATTAAATTATCAGCTCGGATGGCCCAAAGCCCCGCCCCCATTGTCTCACTCAGACCAATCAAATCGTTCCACCGCCTGCTGGCCACGCCCCCTCGCTGTCCGAGCCTCGTTCTGGAGTGAGTCCAGGATTATAAAGCCTTTGTCCAGCCACATTCACTCCAGCGGAGCCACGCCGTTAGACTTGTACCCGGAGAAGACTGCAGCACTTCAGCGTTCATCATGAGAGAGATTGTCCACATCCAGGCCGGTCAGTGCGGTAACCAGATCGGTGCCAAGGTAAGAGAAGCTCTGATTTTTCCTTGGAAAAAAATGAGAAAATGAAATAAACATTCTCATAATTCAGCCTGGAGTGGGTTTAAGACACAACAATGAAACCTCCATATCAGAGGAGTGGCCTGCTACCCTTACTAACGGTGCTGACCATTATTTAGATAATAAATTAATAAAATAAGAATATTAAGGAACGTGAATTGCTCATTGTATTACTACTAAACCCTCTTAACACATACATATGTGCATAAATAAATGTAAAATGCATTATATGCAACAAGGCTTAAGATGTTTTCCTATTACCCATCTTGTTGTTCGAATTTTCCCGTTCCACCTTAAACGGTGCAGCAGTTACATATTGGCGCCTGAGGCGCCAGACTGTAACAGTTGCCCCATTTAAGGTGGAACGGAAAAATTCGAATAAAGAAGCTGAATTAAGAAGCTAAAGGCCTCATAAATGATCAACATGTAGGTCAGTCTGTGCCTTCGTTTTATGTTTCATTGATTTGCTGGTAGGCGACCATAGCTCTTCTCTGGCTAGCACGAATCCAAAATCATTAATATCGCCTATTCATTCATTCAATTCCTTCATTAAATTTGCCTAAAAATGACTTAATTTGTCATTTATTGACGTGAAACAACCTGATATGTACTTTCTATCCGTCTCCCAACAAAATGGTCGCGGTCGTGATTCCTTTCTTTCCTTTTTCTTTCATTCTCCATCTTTTTCTTGCCGGCTAACGGGCGTGGCGTGTGCGAATTTCACGTTCCACCTTAAGCCGCGCACAGTTCCATCCAGTCGCCTGCACGAGCGCCCAATGCAACGCTGCGCTGTTTAAGGTGGAACGGACAATTCGAACAAGAAGCCGACCTAGCTAAGCTATACAGCTGTCAGGGAAAAAAAAATACATATTTGTGGGATAAAAAATGATGCTGTTTTTAATCTACAGCCTATATATGTCGATTTTCCCCCTAATTCGACGTTTTCAATCGATATTTGGTGCAGCTGTCCTCTCCGTTCAGATGAATGAGGGTGGGAAGGGTGGGGCGAGAGGATCTCTGACAAAGAAAACTATTTCTCCCTGCATGAATCTCAGCCAGTTGTCTTAAGCAGATGATCTCTTTGTCCTTATGAATATTTAAATCAAACATTCCTTTGTTTAATATGTGCATATTCTTTTTTTTTATAGATTTGTTGCCATTATTCATATCTTTTCATTATTCAGGACTGTAAAATGTCAGTCTATGGCAAATCACAGCCTATGATAAGAGGATCTACCTTCTAATCTGCTATTAACCCCCTTATTACTTGTACTAAAACATAAATGGCAGCGGTCCCGTACGGAAATCTGATGTATGGTCATATATGCACATATATCATAAAGTATATCTTAAAATACACATTGCATACATATACGTATCAATTAGTATCAAATATTGGACATATCTGCATAATATATGGATCATATATAGCTATATATGTCTGATACATTGTCGAATACATCCCAGTTATAACTGTCACTGTGTTAACTGGTTGCTTTTACATATTAAATTATTTCAATTTGTCAGAGAAAAAAACTAATTTATTTCAAGTTTAAATGATTTTTATTGCACAGCTTACATGGACATGTTTTTAAAGTTTAATAAATTAAGCCATTATAGTCATTTCTTCATTCGGACGTATGTGGAAGAAACAAAGAAGATGCATTAAAACCTTAGAAGCTGGCATGCGTGTGTAATATATGTTGTCTATATATGAATAGGTGTTACACATACGTTTGTATATGTTGACGTATGGCTGAAATATATTTGAAAAAGGCCAATTTCACATAAGTTGGCATATATATGTGACGTATATGTGACTCATATAAGCTGGATATAAGGGAAATCCATATATGCTAATATAAGTCACTTTTTTGAAATCCATACGTTGCCATACATCAGATATTCTTATGGGATGGGCAGTTTTAATGCTGAGGTAGTCGTCCACGGCTTCAGCATCTTGAAGGTTGTCACCGTTTTGAAAAAAAGGGCTTCAGTTAATGAAAGCTCTGGGTTTAAGTCATTATTAAGATAATGACCGTAGTGCGTTCGGTGTGGGCGTACTTTGACTGCACAGTCATTGTCTCGAACCCAGCTAGGCTCTGGGTGGGGAGGGGTGGGCTCCAGCAGATGGAAGATGTGGACTTACTAATGGGTCTCCCAGCTGCTTCTTCTGCCAGCCTGTGGTTTCCAAACCAGATTTCCAGATTTAGTCTGGATTGCAAGGGAGGATGACATGGAATTCCTGCCTGCTTAGCAATGCAGTCTTGCCCAGCCATGGCACTGATTAGGGCCGCAGAATATATCCTTTGTTAACCGCTATCGCGATGCAAACATCATCTGTGGAACGTTCCCTGTTGATAACCTTATTACCATGAGGGGGTGCATGAATAATAATCATACCAGTACTGCCAGATAATTGCTTTTAAAAACATAGTTGCTGGGCTGTGATACTAAAATATCTGCATTTTATTCATTTTACTCTTTTTACGTCCCTAAAAAAAGAAAACTTTACTCTTTAATCTTAAGCCAGGTAGATTTAGTCCCAATTTCTATGCTTTATAAACATTGATGTATCAACATTAGCAGATGCGTACATGAAAAAATATCAGATTTCTGTATCGGCCCACAATTTCTGTATCGGTGCAGCCCTAATTACCATATAATTGCCATCTGGGCTGGCTGCAGTGCTTACACCATCAAGCTAACAGGACATATCATCCAGTTCAGTGTGCCTAACCGAGTCCATAGTGGAGAAGAGGGTCCGTCATATTTTGTGGTAACTGTTTTTCTCATTGTGGATTTCCATGAGTGGCGTGTATGGTGACCAAGCGGAAATCTAAGTCGGTTATATAAGGTTTAATTGATGGGTCTGATGGCAGTAAGGGTTTTGCTCGCATGGTTTGATGGACGCGATGGGAGTTGTCCACTGCCACTCAGCACTTCCCTGCTTGTTTGTCCTCATTCTTTCAAAGCAATTACTCCCCCTATACCTTGAGATCCATCTTCCATTGCCATCCCTTCCTCATTTCGCTCTCTCTCTCTCTCTCTCTCTCTCTCTCTCTCTCTCTCTTTACTCTCACTGTCTTTCAGATTGAGGTCATTTAGGCAGTTGGGCGGATTGCATATACCTCCATATGTTTCTTTTTGTTCCATATTAAATCCATATTAGTAATAATCTCCAAACACAAGATACACGAATATAGCAGCATGATATATCGGCTGATGTATTGTTTTTGATGTATATCGCTGTTGTCGGAAGAAAACTTTGTATCTCCATTTTTGACATTTTTCAGTTTTTGACATAATTTGAAAATACCTGTTACCCTTTACATTCTACGCAAAGTTCATGATGAATGGACTAAAAGAAATGCCTCAAAATGACCAGGAAAAAATTCTGGTTCCATTGACTTACATTGAGAGTAAGGTAGGTTTTTTCCCTCTCCTGTAAAATTACCATTTTGGAGATACAAGGTTTGTATGGAAAATGTAATAAGGATTGAGATTGGAATTACGGATGATAATTACAACCGATGACCTGTTTAGACCTTAGATTTACTGTACTGTGCAAAAGTCCTTTATTTAATTTCCAGTTAAAACAGAAAGTACAGTTTATTCCTTAAGGAGATAATCTGCTTGAATAAGGAGGGGAAATTGTGAGAAAAATAGATGGAAAAACAGCAGTTTCCAAAATTGGGGTTCAAAAAATGATACAGATACAGACCTGGTAGACCAGTAAAACCGTCCCCATCAGATAAACCGTACTTAAAGTACAAACACGCTTCAGTTTGGAAAAATCCACAGGTGTTTCTGTCCATCCTTTCATGTGTAGCTGTCAAGAACCCTTACTGAGAAAAGGAAATAGACAAAAAAGAAGAACGTCTGCAAGTCAAACAAAGAAGCTCCTGGTATTCTCAGAACAATGGGACTGTCCGCCCCAGAGTCCAGACCTCAGCACCATGTGTTTCAGATTACTTGGATCATGAGAAGCAGTAAATGTGACCAACTTCTAAGACTGAATTTCTTCTGCAGTCCTACTCATATTGGTATCAGCCACAGGTTATTGGAATCATTTTCAGCCCATATATGTCCACGCCTAATATTAGCCGTCAGTCAGACACACAAACAGACTGTGGGGCAGTCGAGTTCGAATGAATAGTCGGTCAGTGAATAAAAAGCAGGTTTGGGGTTACTGGTATCGGAATTTGAATGGTGACATAATGTCCTGTTATTCCCTCTATTTTTCCACCCTGTCTCTCTCAACAGAAGCACCTCATGACCAGCGATTGTCCCTTTAAAGTTATTTTTTACTGCAGAAGGGTTGAATGAGTGCTGTTGTCTAATTGAAAGAATGAGTTTTATTGTGGACTGATCTGTTTTACAGTTCTGGGAGGTGATCAGTGATGAACATGGCATCGACCCAACAGGCACCTACCATGGAGACAGCGACCTGCAGCTGGACAGAATCAGTGTCTACTATAATGAGGCTACAGGTACCACCCTAGAACACATATACATGCACGTAGGCTAGAGATGTACTCACATATTCAAAATGCATCGTATAATGTGCTGCATTGACATAGCTTAGTTAAGGTTACAAAGCAATTAGGCATTGTAAGATAATAAAGTAAGTGTGACTTACTGATGTTTATGTTCAAAACGATAGACACATTCATGTCCAGTGTTAAAACCTTTTAAATGTCCAGGATCCAACATTTATAATAAGATAGTAGTAATAATAATAAGAAGAATTATTTGCAGCATTTCTTTTGATAACTTCATAGGGGGCTATAAATTGATTTTAAAAGGGTACTATAACTTTATAGGAGAGAGAAAAACTTTCTTAACCCCTGTTAATGCAGCTTTCAAGGTCATTTCGGACCTTTCCTGACGATCAATTCGTCATGAAATATTCACAGAATTCAAAGGCAGCTGCCGTAAAGGGAAAAAGTTACATTCTTTTGACAGCGTCAGTATGTTTTAAATGAATTATGATACTCCCCAGTAGAGGCATAAACACAAGCTCAGTGCAGCCAAATAAGACGCTTCTTCTAATTCATTAGGAGACATCATGAGACTCGTTTTTCTCTGGAATGTGTGCTGTTCTGAGCTGGTGTGTTCTCTTTTCCTTCTGCTTTCTCTCTCTCTGTAATGGAGGAGGTAAATACGTGCCTAGAGCTATTCTAGTGGACCTGGAACCCGGCACCATGGACTCTGTCCGCTCCGGCCCCTTCGGACAGATCTTCAGACCCGACAACTTTGTGTTTGGTGAGTCGTGGGAAGAGGGCAGTTGCTTGCAAAAGCCTATCCGCTACTACTTGTCGTTTTTAGTGGTACCATTCAGTTGGTCATGTCTAGATCAAATAATATGATGGTGAGAGACACTGTAAGGGTGGCAGGTCTCTAAATGCAGTACCTGGCATTTACCGAATGGATGACCTCATTCTATAATGTTTTCTTCACATTTCGCTTCAGGTCAGAGCGGTGCTGGTAATAACTGGGCTAAAGGCCACTACACAGAGGGAGCGGAGCTGGTAGACTCGGTGCTGGACGTAGTGCGTAAGGAGTCTGAAAGCTGCGACTGCCTGCAGGGCTTCCAGCTCACGCACTCACTGGGTGGTGGCACCGGGTCCGGCATGGGCACCCTGCTTATCAGCAAGATCCGCGAAGAATATCCCGACCGCATCATGAACACCTTCAGCGTGGTGCCTTCGCCCAAAGTGTCCGATACAGTGGTGGAGCCCTATAACGCCACCCTGTCCGTCCACCAGCTGGTAGAGAACACAGATGAAACCTACTGCATCGACAACGAAGCCCTGTACGACATCTGCTTCCGCACTCTCAAGCTAACCACACCCACTTACGGTGACCTCAACCACCTTGTTTCTGCCACGATGAGCGGCGTCACCACTTGCCTTCGCTTCCCAGGCCAGCTGAATGCTGACTTGCGCAAATTAGCCGTCAACATGGTACCCTTCCCTCGTCTCCACTTCTTTATGCCTGGTTTTGCCCCTCTGACCAGCAGGGGGAGCCAACAGTATCGTGCCCTGACCGTGCCCGAGCTTACCCAGCAAGTATTTGACGCCAAAAACATGATGGCGGCCTGTGATCCACGCCATGGCCGCTACCTGACGGTGGCCGCCGTCTTCCGTGGCCGCATGTCCATGAAGGAGGTGGATGAGCAGATGCTCAACGTCCAGAACAAGAACAGCAGCTACTTTGTGGAATGGATCCCCAACAACGTCAAGACGGCCGTCTGCGACATCCCACCCCGCGGCCTGAAGATGGCAGTCACCTTCATTGGCAACAGCACAGCCATCCAGGAGCTGTTCAAGCGCATCTCCGAGCAGTTCACCGCCATGTTCCGCCGCAAGGCCTTCTTGCACTGGTACACAGGCGAAGGCATGGATGAGATGGAGTTCACCGAGGCCGAGAGCAACATGAACGACCTGGTGTCCGAGTACCAGCAGTACCAGGATGCCACGGCTGAGGAGGAGGGCGAGTTTGAGGAGGAGGCGGAGGAGAATGCTTAAAAAGGAGAGGAGGATGGAGAAGGCGAGGGGCGTGGGAGCAGGATTTGGAAAGTAGTGCAGGGGTGTCAATGTCAGGTTAGGGATGGGACGATCTAGTATCTCAAAAAGATCACAGTATCTCAGTTTCGATATTCTCTCGGTATTGTTAAAATATACCAAAAAATTGTAAAAAGCACTAACATACTCGGAAATAATTTCATCACAGATAGACTTCTCATATTTCTTTATACCAACTATAACACAATCAAACAATGAACTACCACCACCATGCTTTTCACAAACTAGTAAGCACTTTGCTGGAAGACACTAACTGTACATGGTTATCGGAATTAAAGTTTGCGGTTTTCATTGAACCTGGTAACCGGTCCCATCCCTAACTCAAATCCTGGAGGCCCACAGCATTGCAGAGGTTAGTGGCTTCTTTTTCTAACGATAGATAGAATGGTAAACCCTGCCGTGTTGTTGCCCACTAGGACCTTCATTTGACACCCCTGGAGTAGTGGTAATGTAAGGAGGAGGAAAATGTAGCAAAGCACATACGGAACCCCACCGTAAGTGTTTGATGAAGTAGACGTTAGCACTAGACAAACGGGGCCAAAAACAACCAGAGGAATCCTGAACGAATGTTCTTGAACACAGAATGAAAAAAAAAAATCAAACGAAAGGACTCAACACTAGATAGCTTTTCATTTCCATTTTCGTTTGTCTTCTTTACTGATGTCCTCATTTCCTCCCGGATCAAAAGAGAGGTCTAGTTTCTGGTACACAGATTAAGAATCGTCCTAGATTTGTCCTAATGGAGAACGGTCATCCAAAACTAGGCTTGATCTGTGTCATGGAAACCAGCCATATAGTTTCAGCCAGTCGGATCACTGCCCCAAGGGCAGAGAGCGGTTGGTTTGGACAGACTAGATACAATCAGATGAATGAACAGATGATTGACAAATGGGGGGAAATGTTCCATGTGAAGGACATGAGTGTTCAAAGCCATTACTTTAGTTTTTCATTCCTTTTTGTTACAGTATTTGCTTGCTTTACTTTATAGACAGTCATGGAAATGTGAACCCTCTCCCTGTAGAGCAGATACAAGAATGATTGTAGAAGTTTGTATTCCTCCTAGCCGTGAGCATTGCACTACGATGGGACGACTTTGCAGAAAGACGCCATTTCAACACGTCCTCCTTCACTGAGGATTACAGTATTAAGTCAAATGGTTTACAAGGTATTGAAGGCTTTTATGGAAAGGTTGAGGGAAAGACCGGACTGTAGGAAAGTGTTCAGTCTTCCTACCTGGACGCCAACCAACGTCTGTAGGAGGAAGACATAGACCGGTATTAGTGAAACTGGAACTCATAATGGTTCATGTGGGAAAAAAACTGGAAGACTGGTTTTAGAAGGTTCAGAAGAATGTCGCTGCAAATTTGAGCGCGGAACCCGTGGAAACTTGGAACTTGCGTCCTGTATCTGAGCCCAAAGCTTTTTAAAGGTTGTTTTTACATGTTTATGTTTATCTTTTATCATTAAGTGTTAGGAATGTCCTTGCATT
Source organism: Colossoma macropomum (assembly GCF_904425465.1). NCBI lineage: Eukaryota > Metazoa > Chordata > Actinopteri > Characiformes > Serrasalmidae > Colossoma > Colossoma macropomum. The sequence continues at coordinate 40,232,054 of NW_023494785.1, forward strand.
TTTTACAATTTCCTATTGGGAAAACAAAAACCTGAGCCTCTGGACAAAAAAATCAATAAAATGAAATTGAAACTTTAACTCTTCACTGTGTTTTTTTTCCCCCCCACATAAAATTAATACAAGCCAACATTTCAGACCTTGGGTAAGTGAATCTACAGTGAATTTGAAAGTTCAGACCATGCGTTCAACATGGTGGTGGTATGAGAGAAGACTGATTGAGGAAGGGGGGAGAACTCTGAGCACTTGGGCTGGAGTTCTGGGCAGCTTCTGCCTGTAGCTAGAAGGCCCTTTGTAGTTGTAGCAGGACTGATGAAGGACTGAGGAACTGAGAAGATGGGGTGGCGGTGGGGATCATGAACGCTTCATCAAGGGAACAGAAGGTGAGGATGTGAATTTATAGGGCGTTAGATTGGAAGAAAGAGGGGTTTCAGGCGTGTTCCTCCCACCAAACTTCAGTTATAACTGTTTAACAAAAAGTGACAATTAAGTGAATTGAGAAAAGGTTAAAACGGGCCTAAAACTAGCATTTAATGTTTTTTTTCATGTTACGTTATATTCCGTTAGCGCAGCACTGCATCCCTCAGCCTCATCAGTTTGGCAGAACTCACAATTTTGTATCCTTTTTGTGTTCTCATTCATTGTCACTACAGTAACATTTGCATTGCACAAAATACAACATACAACCATTGGGAACAACCCCAACACAGCAATTAGTAAACTGATATAAAGCCTATTAAATACAGACGTGATGTTTGGCTTCTTAGAAGTAGCATTAGCTCTCTGGCTATCTTCTGCATTTGCCATAGTGGGGGAATAAAAGCATTTCAAACTGCCTGCCCTCAAGCACTCGCATGACTATTGTGGCGCTGCTGTAGGAGGCCAATAGGTGTGTGTTTACAACAGGTGTAGTAATGGTTACATAAAGTCTTACCTTGGCTGCAGTGCACCTTTAAGCGGAGAAAGCCAAATTTAAAATACTAACCAAATTAAAACTGACATGAAAGGAACAGTTATGTGAAAAACCTCATTTGCACAGTTTAGCGCAAATGTAGTCGATCAGTCAAGACATGTTTGGTGTCTGTAGTTTGCTTGATTCGTTTTTTTGTGCTGGAGCTACGAGGCTGATATTCATCTTCTAAGCCACTTATCCTCCTCGGTCACAGGGGGTGCTGGAGCCTATCCCAGCACTCACTGGGCGGAAGGCAGGAAACACCCTGGACAGGTTGCCAGTCCATCGCAGGGCAGACATAAAGACACATACATTCACTAGACTGTGGAGAACATGCAAATTCCACACAGAAAGGACCCTGGTTACCCAGCCGGGGAGTTGAACCCAGCAGTGCAGCTAAGTGTTAAAAGATTTACCCCACCTATTCACATCAATCTGCCACCTCAAACTGTGTCAGGTTGTTAATGAATATCTCCTCCATGTACCTTTTCCACAATTATATTTTGTTTAATATGTAATGTTTTTGTATGTATAATGTTGATATATATGTTTTTAGGCCAAAATCTTATCTCAAATCTATCTTAACACAATGTCTCAGGCATCAGGCAGCATATTAATAATGTTTTAATGCAATATGTACATTTTAATGTAATTGTAGAGTCAGTAAACTCTTCCTGGATGTCTGGTTCCTATCACCACCACTGTAAACAATTCTGACACTGGAAGTTTCTCTAGAACGGAGGCTTTCACATTGAACCTCTCTGAATGACTTGTTCACATGGCAACCATCTAACTATCCTGATATTTAGAAAAATCAGCAGAATTCCCCTTTAACCAATCCTAATCTAGTCACATAGCTAACTGCTGGTGATGGTGATAAACCTGAGACTTCTAAACCCTGAGTAGCAGAGAGCTGATGTGAATGAGTCCTTGCAGAGCTGTGTTCCAGCTACTTTGCATACCTTGCATAGCTGTTAATAAACCACAGATATGTCCAAGTATCAGGTAAGTGGTGATTAGACTGTGCATTGGACACATATCTGATATGTAATAATAGAAAATCAGCACTTTTGCATTCAGTGTCTTAATAAGCTGAGTTACACCGATCAGCCATAACATTAAAACCATCCTTGTTTCTACGCTCATTGTCCATCTTATCAGCTCCACTTACTATATAGGTGCACTTTGTAGTTCTACAGTTACAGACTGTAGTCCATCTGTTTCTCTGCATACTCTGTTTTTAAACACTGTGTCCACTCACTGTCCACTCTATTAGACACTCCTACCTTGTCAGTCCACCTTGTAGATGTTAAGCCAGAGACGATAGCTCATCTGCTGCTGCACAGTTTGTGTTGGTCATCCTCTAGTCCTTCATCAGTGGTCACAGGACGCTGCCCACAGGATGCTGTTGGCTGGATATTCTTGATTCTCAGTCCAGCAGTGACACTGAGGTGTTTAAAAACTCCAGCAGCACTGCTGTGTCTGATCCACTCAGACCAGTGCAACACACACTAACACACCACCACCACGTCAGTGTTACTGCAGTGCTGAGAATGATCCACCACCCAAATAGTACCTTCTCTGTGGGGGTCCATGGGGGTCCTGACCACTGAAGAACAGGGTAACAAAGTATGCAGAGAAACAGATGGACTACAGTCTGTGAACTACAAAGTGCTCCTATGTGGTCAGTGGAGCTGGCAAGATGGACAATGAGTGTAGAAACAAGGATGGTTTTAATGCTATGGCTGATCGGTGTGTGTGTGGCTGAAATAGTGGACGATTATTAAAGTTGGACACACCCCTTTAAGGGGAAAGGAAAACGCGCGGGGAAAATTTTAACAAAGTAGAACGTGTTTCATATACTGTCCAATCAAAAGGCGTAAAGCGCTAAGTGACGTGAAACACGGCCAATCGACATGGAGGATTTTGTAGCGGTTACCAAAGCAACCAATCAGCAGCGGCGTTTACGCGCAGGGCGGGCCCCGGTGTTCAGGAAGTTTGTTGTGGCGATCGGAGCTGAGGGGTGAAGTATGTTATGTTTTCATCAAATGAAGCGATGCCGCGCGCGTTTATGATGCAGATCAATAAGTGTTCAAATGTAAATCCGCTGCGTGTCGCTGCGTCTTTGTTAACCGCCTAGGTTTGATTTCTCAAGCGCTCGGATTTGGTTTAGCAGGTAGCGTGTATTGAAGCTAAGTAGCTCTCCTGTTTAGCAGCTGCAAAACCTTCATAATGTTTATGATCATAACTTAATGCACCGCATCAGAGAGCTGAATGAACTCTAAACGCAAAATAAACTACATTAGCATCGGTTACTGTTCAGTTTCCCGGCCTGGGCGCGAAGCTGAAGTTGGTTTCTTTTTCGACTTTTCCGTTCCACCTTAAATGGGGCAGCAGGTACACTGTGGAGCACAGAGGCGCCAGAATGTAACTACTGTACTGTTTAAGGTGGAACGTGACAATGAAAGTAGAAGCCAACTTCAGCTTCGTTGCCTGTTCTCTGCTTATGTACACAGTTAAAAAAGCTGGTTCTTTAGTAATGGGAATGGTTCTATTCAGAACCATGAATTATATCTAGAACCATTTCGTGCTTAAATGGTTCTGTGCATGGTGAAATGGTTCTTCAGATTGATGGAGAAATTGTTGCATATGAGTCTGTGTAAAACCTTTTTGAAAATGCACCAAAAAGGGTTCCTCTATTGTTACGAGCTTGACATCATAACAGCAGAAGAACCATTGTTGGTGCTATCTAGAACCATATAACATGTTTTCCATCAAACTGAAGAACCATTTCACCATACAAAGAACCACTGAAGTATGCAGATGGTTCTTAATAGAAGCTTCGTTGCCCGTTCTCTGTTTAGGTGCACACTTAGAAAGATGGTTCTTCAAGGGTTCTTTAGTAATGAGAATAGTTCCATTTAGAATCATGAGTTCTATATAGAACAATTTCAGGCTTAAATGGTTCTTTGCATGGTGAAATGGTTCTTTAGATTGATGGAGAATGTGTTGTATGTGGTTCTATATAGCACCAACAAGGGTTCTTCTATTGTTGCAAACTTGACATGATAACAATAGAAGAACCCTTGTTGGTGCTATATAGAACCATGTACAACATGTTCTCCATCAGTCTGAAGAACCATTTCACCATGCAAAGAACCATTTTAGTATGCTAATGGTTTTTAATAGAAGGTTCGTTGCCCGTTCTCTGCTTAGGTACACACTTAGAAAGATGGTTCTTCAAGGGTTCTTTAGTAATGGGAATAGTTCTATTTAGAATTGTGCGTTCTATATAGAACCATTTCTTGCTTTAATGGTTCTTTGCATGGTGAAAGGATTCTTCAGTTTGATGGAGAATGTGTTGTTTATGGTTCTATATAGAACCTTTTTCAAAATGGTTTTATATAGCACCAAAAAGGGTTCTTCTATTGTTACAAACTTGACATTGTAACAGTAGAGGAACCATTGTTGGTGCTGTATAGAACCATATACAACATGTTCTCCATCAAGCCGAAGAACCATTTAAGAACCACACTTAAAAAGGTAGTTATTCAAGGGTTCTTCAGTAAAGGGAATGGTTCTTTTCAGAACCATGAGTTCTATATAGAACAATTTCATGCTTAAACAGTTCTTTGCATGGTTGTTCTTCAGATTGATGAAGAATGTGTTGTTAATGGTTCTATATACCACCAACAATGGTTCTTCTACTGTTTGATATCATTACAATAGAAGAACCCTTGTTGGTGCTATACAGAACCATGTACAACATGTCCTCCATCAATCTGAAGAACAATTTCACCATGCAGAGAACCATTTAAGTATGAAAATGGTTCTGAATAGAAGCTTCGTTGCCCGTTCTCTGCTTAGGTACACACTTAAAAAGATGGTTCTTCAAGGGTTCTTTCGTAATGAGAATAGTTCTGTTTAGAATCATGAGTTCTATATAGAACAATTTCAGGCTTAAATGGTTCTTTGCATGGTGAAATGGTTCTTTAGATTGATAGAGAATGTGTTGTATGTGGTTCTATATGGCACCAACAAGGGTTCTTCTATTGTTGCAAACTTGACATGATAACAGTAGAAGAACCCTTGTTGGTGCTATATAGAACCATGTACAACACATTCTCCATCAATCTGAAGAACGATTTCACCATGCAAAGAAGTTCTTTTTTTCATATTTAAGTATGAAATGGTTCTATATAGAACCCATGGTAAACATCCTTTGAAGAACCATCTTTTTTTAAGTGTGCATTAAAGACTTTACAGTTTCCATCCATTTCAGTCCATTTGTAAAGTATCACCTACGTACAGTTTGTGCAAGACGTCTTCAAAAGCTTCTAAGATGTTCCACTGATGTTCTTTGGGTCATCTTACCCCGTCAGCCTCCTCAGGTACAGGTCCGCATGGATGCGACCCAGCAGATAGATGACTCCTTCTGTGAAGATGACACGGATGAAGAAAAGGAACCGTCAGGAGAAAAGAAGGAAAGAGAACCGCTGGCTGCATTGAAAGTGTTCAAGAACAATTACATCCCAGAAACAGGTGAGCGTCCAAACTACAGTGAGCCCAATACAAATGTATCCTTTGCTAGAGCACAGAACTGTAGTGTGACCAGATATGGTCAAATAAGCGTCAGGCGTATAGCTGGCGTCATGCATATATAATGTCGCGACCAAGGGCTGTCCCTTTTGTCCAGGGTCTGGACACTGGACACTTAAGTATCTCTAATATGTTCTGTGCTGTTGCCCTAATAACTGTCTGTAGTCTAAGTGCTTTAAAAGAATTAAAAGAATCGAAAAATATCAACAAAGAAATGAAAAAAGGATAAAAAGGAATAACAAAAAGACTTCAGCTGCTGAGTTCTTGTGGAAGGAAGGAAAAGGCCTTCGCTGCGTCCCAATTGCGCACTTAATACTAATACTAGTGTTGGAGTATGTAGTATGTAGTATAGTCACAAGTGTCAATGTTGAGTATACTCAAAAATCCACAATGCATACTTAGAACCAGTCGATTTTTGAGTGTAGTAATGATGGACACTCTTCACGGAAAGGGAGGAGCTTCTCGCGTCTGGAAAATTCTGAAAAAAATGGCGGACGGTGACGCGAGAGCAGCTGCCGTGGCAGCGCGACCAGAAATGGTGTATGAATTTGAGCTCATCCCAAATTTGTAAAACATTCTGTAAAAAAACGAGTTTTACTTACTAATGTTTTCATTTGTTAGCGTTTCTGTAAGAAACCTGTTTGAACGCACGTTAATTTGTTCAGTCTAGCTTGCTATGATGTGATGTGCGTTGTCATAGCAACGGTTCGTCACTCCATGTTAGTAAGAATGGCGTAGTATGTTAATATTTTGTGTACTAACCCGTCGAGCTCATACTATTAAGATTAGTACGCTGTGTATACTGTATAGTATTAGTGTGTGGTGCACAATTGGGACGCAGCCCTTCTCTTTATTGAGCATGAAGTGGCAAGATGGTTCCCGGTCAGCCACAGAGCGAATACCACCTCGAGACATCCCTTTTCATTGCCCTTTGGGGTGATGAGGTAATCACCCCACCCCTTTTTACACAATTCCATACGATTTTAGTCCCCATTATATCCAAACTTTACACCTTTTTTGGTAACCCTTAAAACCAAACGCCTCTGATGTCCTTTTTTTAAAAAAACACTCTGACCAGCCGTACCGGGCTCTTCCGTCCTTACAGGGCCGTCTTACACAACTTCTCCACATAAGTTCAGGAGTTCACTATAATTTATACTGTCATCTGGTACAGTTCCCTTTTGTGAGTTCGAGAGTTCATGCAGTCTATAGCCTGTTCCCCAATGTTACCTTTTTAGGAAACGCTCTAGTTAGCCAATATTTAGTTTATTGATTATTAATCAGGGAATGTTTTATTAAATCTTTCCCATCAATAACTACATATTGTTTGAGAGAGAACCAAAATCAAACCTGTTCTGTGGTGTTTGGCTAAGCTAACGATAGCTTAGTTAGCAGGCCAAACATGCCACAAAGCACAGCGCAGGCTTGGTTTTAGCTAACTGAAGCAAAATGACAGCCGTTTAAAGGACGTCTGTGCTGGTGTTAGAGTGAAAGGCAAAAAGAAGCTCGTTAGCCGTCGCTGAGTTGCTATCACGCTCTGACTTCTCCCTCTTTCTACCGGTGCCACTTAGCAGTGAGCTCCCTCACCACCAATCAGTGACCCCTCTAAAATATAAATGTGTTTATTTAGCTGTTCAGAATTGGAATAAAAAAATCTGACTAATTTAAAATACCTCCATCGCTTTGAAATACCATGATATACCTTATTAGCATTACACCGCCTAACCCTAGTCATAGGGCTGTTTCTTCTAAAAGTGCCTAATAAACATAACGTTTGAAAGCTTAGGTAGATTTCTTTCTAGCTAATTATCTTCAGTTACCTCCAGTTAAACTTGATTTGATTAGTGATTACAAGTGTGCATGTGTTTTATCAGAGCCAGTTTATGAGGAGTCTGGCCTCTTCCTATTTCTCCCGTTATATCAAAACATAACTGCAAAACGCCAGAGGGCGTTTAAATAGTTTCTGATCACTCGCCCAGAACTTTCCTTTAGTTTTAGAACGTAGAGCGATGTTTTATGCTGTTTTGTGTTTAGAAAATGAATGTATTATTTTATATTAAAGATGTTGAAGCATTTCTAAACCATTTTGCTCAAATGCTCCATCTTAACCCATTCATTTTGGACTCACTCAGGAGACCTTGCTGAGAGTAACTCTCCTCTCTACAAGTTCTCTGATTTTATGGGCATCAGTGTGCACAACACGCATTCTGCTCAGTGTTCCAGTTAGGAAAAGAGCATTCTCAGCAGAAATTCATAATAAATAAACAAATTCTGAGAATAAGCCTGGAAACCTATAACAGAGCTGCAATACAGGACTGTGTCATGAAAAAATGTACAGGCATTTTAAGTTTCTTAACTCTCTCTCTCCAACATATCCACAGAGGTGCCCCTCTACCAAGGAGAGAACGTTTTGGGCCGTGATCCCGCCTCTTGCTCCTTTCCGCTACAGGCCCGTTCCATATCCAGCCGCCATGCCGTCATCTCCATCACCTTCTTCCACGATAACAACCGTCGCCTCAGTGACGGGGACACCATGGAAGCGCTGCTGTGGGACCTGGGCAGCTTGAACGGCACCAGGAAGGGCCGGATTAAACTGACCCCTCATGTGCGTTATGCTCTGACGGAGGGGGACAGCGTGGTGCTCGCTGACCTGCCCTGCCAATACATCAGCCTTAAACATGCAGAAAGAAACGCACACACGGCCACAGCGAAGGAGAAGGGTCCGTCACCCGCCAAGAGTGGCTCAGAAGGAGGGATGGGCAGAGGAGTGGAGAACGGGGGGAAGAGGAGCGCGTTACCACCTGTGCCATTATGGGAGGATAAAGAGGCAAATCTTCAGTCACCTCAGAAGACCCCCAAAGAGCCAGAGAGGACGCTGGTGCCCGAGTCTGACTACGACTCAGATGGAGAGCAGGGTGGACGGAGAGAGAGGAGGAGGTTTCTGGGTAGGTGGCTGGACTGATTTGGGTAAAATTTCTACTCATTCTGCTAATTAGGCCACTTTTATTACATAGTCATCTGGGGCCGGAGTCACAGAAGTGTCTTAAGAAAGAAAATATTCTGAAATAATTGAACTAAATTGTTATTTTTTTCATCTCAAGACTTTTCTTAACTTTTCTCTTAAGAACATTTATGATAACAAGTGGTACTGTTGAAAAAGAAAGTATTTTCTTAACAAAGCAGACCACTTAAACTGTAACTTCTAATGAGTTTTACAACATATCGCTGCTGTCGGAACAAAACCTTGTTATCTCCAAAATGGCAACTTTACTTTCTTTACTTTTAATGTAAGTCAATGGAACCAGAACTTTTTCGGAGTAATTTTGGGCCGCTTCTTTTGGTCCATTCATCATGAAATTTACACACAATGTAAAGGACAACAGGTATTTTCAAATTATGTCAAAAACTGAAAAATGCCAAAAATGGAGATACAAGGTTTTGTCAGCAGCGATATAATTGTTAAAGCAAGATTTCCACCACCATTGCAGCCATGTTTGCTGAAGTTTTTCAAACATGTGGTTTGATTTTGTTTTACCTTCAATTTGCTGTCCTTCAGTGCTAATGGGCTTAAACTCGATAACCAGTTAATTGAAATTCGGTATAATTTCTGCTAATCTGTAAAGTGTCACACAGTATTAATGGTGTGCATGATAAATAACCTACAGTTTATGCACTAAAACAATCTAGAATTTCTTAATAAAATTAATAAAATAAATAAGATGTTTTAAACAGAATATTTGCATATTTGCATTTAAGAACACTGGGCCTTATTCACCAATATCTTCCTAAGTTTTTTTCATAAATTTGTTCTTGAGAAAGTTCCTTAGAAGATTCATGACGTGTTCTTGCCTTTGTGCTCTCGAGTTCGTGTAGTTTCTGTTCTTATCTAAGAACAAATCCCAAATAAGAAAACTTCGATAAATGTCAGAATGTTCATAAAAACTACCTGAGTTTTAAGAAGAAATTTCTTCTTAATGTTGGTGAATGAGGCCCATTCATATGAACTTCTTAGTGTTTGTCTTAAGATCCTTTACAAGTAAACACAATCCTTTTAACTGTATTCACACATAGTAGCGGGCTGTCTCTGAACTCTTCTCTTTGTCTCTGTCCCTTTAATTTATATCCTCAGACTCGGCATCCTCAGACCTGTCAAGCCCCACTTGTTCGACATTCCTGACGCCAGCAAACAAAGTCATTCCAGAGAGGTACTCTGCCAAAAACCGCAAATGGGAGTGGTGTGCACTTTCGAATTTACCTTGGGCCTTAGGGGCTGGCATTAAAGCTCTGTCTGTGTCTGTTTCATAGACTTTAAAGCAATAGTTTGAAGAGAAAAATCACAAATAGACTTGCTTATGTTTTCCTGATACTGTGTGACATACTTAAGCAATCGAACACGAGAGGGAGTGTGTTATCGCGAAATAACATCACGGCTGTGTCCGAAACTGTCATCACCACTGAGCAGCTTTTCAGTCGGCAGCTATGACAGAAGAACAGCTAAACAACCTGGAATCAGCCAGAAATGAACCTAATACCATTCGCCAAACGTGTAGTCTGATCTTCAGAGTCTGACCAAATCAGACTGAACCATAAAACTGCCGCAATATCAAGTTCAGCTCAGTTTTGTCAGTTTTTGCCAGATCAGTATTAATGTTGTTTTGTTCCAGCCAGTCTGTAAAGCATCTTACAGCCCATTTAGTTTGGCGAATGGTGTTGGGTTCATTTCTGGCTGATTCCAGGTTGTTTAGCTGTTCTTCTGTCACAGCTGCCGACTGAAAAGCTGCTCAGTGGTGATGACAGTTTGGGAATTTAGTGTAGTCTCATCTTCAGAGTCTGACCAAATTGGCTGTCGGTCAAATGTGATCTTAAAAGTGTCCATTTTCTGTTTGTGGCAAAGTAAGAAGTAAAAACGTTCAAATGGCTCGAGCGTCTCCTACAGCTGTCGAAGTCGTTGCTTAGCAACGGCGTCTCAGCGGAGTGATACAGTGTTTGTGAAAAACCTGTGATGTTATGGTGAAATAACAGCACAGTTAGAACGCTTCTCAACCAATCAGCTTGCGTGGCCGAAACTAACTGTTGTATAATGTTGTGTATAAAGTTGGAAAAAAGACCCAGCATAGCTAAAAACATTAGCAGTTGTGTCTTGGAGGCAAGTTTTGTCCATAGTTTTGATGCTAATCGGTGAAATATAAGCTTCCATTACTTGTTACCTCCATTAACCTTGTAGCTCCAGAGTAAAACTGAAGTAGCAACCACTGCAGCAGCTTGACATTTCGTTGCTGTCCAGTGAAAACCATGTCTCCCCATTTTTGTCGATTTTATTTTTCTACATCATTCCAACACACTTTACGTTGTGTGAAAACTTTATCATGAATGGACCGATAAAATCACTTGGAATAAAATCTCTTTACATTAACTTACATTGAAAAGTAAGAGTGTTTTTGCCTTCTCCTGTAAAGTTGCTACTTTGGAAATACTTGTTTTTCTTTGGACAGCGACAGTTTGCATTGAGGGGGGAATCTTGTGAAACTGGGGAAGTATTGCTCTAAAGTATTTTGTAATACATGTTGTGTTTTCTGTATTATATATATATATATATATATATATATATATATATATATATATATATATATATATATATTTGAATAGCTGTCCTGTATTTACCTCATGGCTTAAGAGAATTTCATGTAATCTTTCCCCAGTGAGGACGAAAGCTCGATCACCCCATCCTCGGCTGGGATGGGCAGATTTATAAAGAAAGAGAACCACAGTGAAGCCTCCTCAGACTCCCTCAAACCTGCCCTGCTGAACTTCAACATGGACAGTGACACAGATGGGGAGGAAGAGGATGCAGAGGTGAGGAACAGAAAGCCTGAAGTTAAGCCTGCTAACCCACCACAAGTGGACCCAGTTGATCCAGCCTGTCTCCATATGGACAGCGATACTGATGTAGAGGATGAGGAGATGGAGAAAACCAAAGGTCCAGAGACTGCAGCTGGAGTCGCACAAAAGGACATGGCTACTCCAGCTGGTCACGCCATGGACAGCGATACAGATGTCGAGGAGAATGAGCCTCGTAGAACTGAAACCAGTCTGCATTCTGGAAGCAAAGAACAGAAGACGTCCTCAGAATTCCACATGGATAGTGACACGGACGTTGAAGATGAGGACGTTCCCATGATGACAAAGCCGGAGAGGCCGGTGTCCGTACCCACAGCCAATCCTGTAGCAGAATTCCATATGGACAGCGACACTGATGCAGAAGTAGAGGAGAAGCCAACAGAAGCAATTAAGCTAATCTCAGACAGTGATACTGATGATGACGATCCATTCAAACCTACAAAGGGCAGAACTATTGAGAATGTGAAGGCTCTACAGGCCAAAACGGTGCAGCCTGACTCCAACAGTGACACAGATATGGAGGATGACATCACCGCAGCCAACTCTAAGCCACGTAAAGACACTGGGATTGCCCCAGATGCTCACTGTGAAAGTCCAGCTCAGGTCCAGCCTCCTGCTGAAAAAGCGCAGGGTGAATTCAGGATGGACAGCGATACGGATGTGGAGGAAGAAGAGGAGAAGCTTGAGGAGAGGGGTTCAGGAACAGCAGCAGAGGCTGTCCAGTCTTCTACACCAAGAGGAGCAGGTGGGTTTACTTTACTGTATTTACACTGTAAATAACTGTCACTCTTTGTTTAGCTCTGTATAAATGAAAAAACTTTCATGTGTTTGTGTTTCTGTGCTTTCTCCAGGTTTGTCCGAAGAGGATATGGAAACCCAAGCATTCGTCAGTCCGTCTCAGCCATTTAAACGTGAGTCGTTCTTTCTGACTTTTTCGGTTGTGGTCAAGTACGCCGTATGCCCCTGCTTCTCCAGCATTTCCAAAATTCAGTACACTCTCAGAAATAAAGGTAGTAAACTGTCACTGGGGCAGGACCCCTCTTGTAACTGGGGTGGGACCCTCAAGGGTACATCTCAGTACCTTTAGTCAGGGAACATAACTGGACCATAATCCACTGAAATGATATTGTCTAAGTTGTACTGCCTCCACACACCCCGTCTCGTCTCCAGGACTTTTATATTATTCTTCTGGTTTAAAACAGAGAACTGGTCCCTCTTTGCTGCACTAACAGCCTTTACTTTTCCGGGAAGGCTTTTCACTGAATGTTGGAAAATTCCTCCTTTGCAGTAAAATAAAGCTCTGCTGATCGTTCAACACAGTTTTAACAATAAATGGTCTTAAACACGAGTTAATGTAGCCTATATCTGCTAATTCACCCTTTAACCCTGAAGATTGGTGTGCAGACTGCTGGTCACCATAGGAACACAGACAACAGTCTCGCCTAGCTAGTAACTAGCTAGACGAACATCGATAATTTGGAGACGGATGGACTTATTTGCGTTTATAAGTTCTCAGCTGGAGAATCATCTGGTTTCCTGATAAGCTTCGGGAAGCTGAAGTCAGTTTCTCGTTCGGCAGCTTCTTGTTTGAATTTTCCCGTTCCACCTTAAATGTTGCTGCAGCTACATTCTGAAAACTGAACATTGAGAGACGTTTTACAAGAAACTGTTTTACTTTTGTGGAAACGTTTCCTGCCGGAGATGCGAGAAAAGTAGCTATAGCTGAGCTAAAGCTTAAAGCAGAGCAAAGTAAGTCTGCGTTGTCATTTATATTTGTTAGCCTATAATAGTACGTTAGCACATGCTGAGACATATTTACAGCCAAGATGGTAAAATGGACATATAATATTGTGGCTCCCAAGGTGGTTTGATTTTTGTTGAAAGAACAAAATGGCGCTTCTTAACATTTGGGTTGTGACCCCTGGCTTATGGTAATCTTAGGCTTGTATGTAGCTGTTCCACTAAATCTCTTTCTTCTGTTAAAGTACTTCTGTAGCTATGCACATGAAACTGAGTAGCTCTTTCAGCAGTGGACATGCATGAAAGTAGCAACATTCACTCATAAAAGTGGTGACTGGAAACCTTTGGAAACACAATGTCCAGTTGATTTTTGACTGCACTTACTCTCTCTCTCTCTCTCTCTCTCTCTCTCTCTCTCTCTCTCTCTCTCTCTCTCTCTCTCTCAGGGCCAGCTCTCCCCTCTCTCCTCCGATCCTCTGTCTCCCCTGGAAGCCGCAGTCAGGACAGCGATGACTTCACTGTGGCCGAGACTCAGTCCTTCGTGTCTGATGCTCTCGCTGCAGACGCCACTCTGGATGAGACGCAGCAGTCACTGAGGGGCTGTGGAGCTTCTCCCTTCCAGCTGGGCCTCTCTGACAGCAGCCACCAACAGCCAGATCCTGAAGAGCATGCTGGGGCTTTGGACCCATCCGAAGATGACTGGACCCTACAGCCTACCCAACCATATGGTATCTTTAACTATTTTACTGTGCTGTTCAAAGACTGGAAAGTAGGGCTTCATCTCTCAGTTTATTTACATGAATGGAAATTAAGAGATTGGTCAACCCCGTTTTGTTCAACATTCCTCACAGTCTGGCAAAGTCATTCCAGAATAGAGCACATGTGAACATAATGTGTTGATAAAAAAAAAAAATAGACCGACAACTAGAGATGACGCCTTAGTTTTCCACAACTTGCTTAGTAATATTAAATAATACATGAATTTAATATTCTACTCTCCTTTAAACAATAGATTACTGTAGGTTACTAATAAGCCATTAGGCTGCAGTAGAGCAAATTCCCCAGTGGCTGTGGTTTCCCTGAGTGCAACATACTGTAAACTTTCCATAAAGCTGAAGTGTCTCAGTGCCTTCAGATGAGTGATATTATTCGAATATAATACTTCATGGCTTTCCACAGGCAATTATCGCTGAATTTCAGGGCACCTCCATGACAATGACGAAAAAAAACCTCACTGTTTGTAATATGCAAAGCATGTGACTTTGGAAGTCGCTGCTATTAGCACACGCCACTTTTTGGTGCATCATTTAAAGGGAAGAAAAAGCCATGAACCCACACCAGCAGGATCTCACAAATGCACATGCTTGCAGTCACAACTTTCAAAGCGAGAGGTAAAATAACTTCCAAAAAATGTTGTTATTCACTATTATATTATGTGGTTTTAATAAAAGAAATGATCTAAATTATCTAAAGATATCAGCTGCAGCAGACTGTGTGTTTATGTATATTTGCTGGGGGGAGCTGGGAGGCAAGACAGTTGATAAATTGATAATCCAGATTTTTTAAACAAGAAAATACCATGCTAATTATTTTTAAATAGCTAGTATCTAGTGACACAGTTCATCAACTACTATAAGATAAATTGATGTTTCGAACGATCATGCACTCTGCTGTGTCCTCTTAAACAGTACAAGCCATATCACCCCCTACAGTTCCTGTAGTGTACTGCAACCTGTCAGATTGACCATATGGATCATATGAACAGTGCATTTGCTGTCAAGTAAACAGTTTGTTGACTTTTTTTTTGTGCTCACCGTTTCACGTTTAAATAATGGATACTGCTAACAACCTGTATGCATTTTCTTTCTTAGTCATAATTAATCCATTTGCTCTCTAGCGTGTATAATTCATATAATACACAGCCTTTTTATCACTTGACTGCCTCCTCAAATGGCACCTACTTATGTTTCCTTAACTAATCCTTCCTTGATATTACTGCTATTGTTTCACAGCTGTGAAGAATTTACAAGGCAAAGGAGCCAGTACTGAAGCCAGGCAGAGGCAGCTGGATCTGGAGGCTACACAAGCCTACGCAGTCGACATTGATAATGAGGAGGAGCAGACCCAGCCACTGAAAGAAGGAAATGATGACAGTGACACTAACGGGGTGCCTGACACTGGTGACAGAAGAGGAAGGGTAGTGGACGATGATGGGGAGGTGCTGGATTCGCATCCCTCCACTGCAGACACTCTGATCCTGGTCAGGAGCCCAAAACCAGAGGAGCAGACCCAAGCTTATGCTCTCTTTACTGCCCAAACTCTGCCACTTAATGAGGAGGAGGAAGAAGAAGAAGAGTTCAGCAGCGGACCTGGGCCAAGTGGGAGACTCTGCAAACGAAGGCAGATAGATGAAGAGCAAACACAGCCTATAGATCCTGGTGCTAAAACCCAGGTTGCCGTTGCTGAAACACTGCCTATGTTTGAGGAAGAGGAGGCGCAGGAGGAAGAGGACAGTACTGAAACCATGTCCAGCAGGAGATCCCTTAGGGGAGGAAAAGCTGAGGAAACGCAGCCTATTGAGCCTGGCGCTAGTACCCATGTTGCTGTTGCGGAAACACAGCCTGTGGGTGAAAATGAGAAGGAAGAACAGAGTGAAACTACGTTGGACAGTAAACCCCGTAGAGGGAGAAAGGTTGCTAAAGCTGAGCCAACACAGCCTCTTGAGCTGGATTCTAACACTGATGTTACTGTTGCTGAAACACAGCCACTGGAGGGTGATGAGGAGGAAGGTGAGGAAGAGCAACAAAGTGAAATCACATCTAGCAGAAGATCCCGTAGGGGGAGAAAGGTTGCTAAAGTTGAGGAAACCCAGCCTCTTGAGCCTGATGCTACCGCCCATGTTGCTATTGAGGAAACTCAGCCAATGTGTGAGGATGAAGAGGAACATGAGGAAGAACAGAGTGAAATCACTTCTAGCAGAAGATCCCGTAGGGGGGGAAAGGCTGCCAAAATTGAGGAAACCCAGCCTCTTGACCCTGATGGTAGCACCCATGTTGCTATTGCTGAAACACAGCCGGTGGGTGAAGATGAGGAAGAAGGACAGAGTGAAACTACGCTGGACAGTAAACCCCGCAGAGGAACAAAGGTTGCTGAAGCTGAGCCAACACAGCCTCTTGAGCTGGATTCTAACACTGATGTTACTATTGCTGAAACACAGCCACTGGGTGACGATGAGGAGGAAGGTGAAGAAGAGCAACAAAGTGCAATCACATCTAGAAGATCCCGTAGGGGGAGAAAGGCTGCCAAAATTGAGGAAACCCAGCCTCTTGAGCCTGATGCTACCGCCCATGTTGCTAAAGCTGAGGCACTGGGTGAGGATGAGGAGGCACATGATGAAGAGCAACAGGGTGGATCCAGGAGACCCCGCAGGGGGAGAAAAACTGCTAAAGCTGAGCCAACGCGGCCTCCCAAGTCTGATGCCAGCACCCGAACTGCTACTACTGAAACTCTGGATGGAGAAGAGGAGGCGCAGGAGGAAGAGCAGCAAGCTAGCAAGAGAAGCCTCAGGGGAAAAGGGAGAGGAGTGTCTGGTAAGGGCAGAGGAAGAGCTACTGCAGAGAAAGAGGGAAAGAGGAAAAGAGGAAGAGCCGTGTCAGAGGAAGAGGAGGACAGCGAAGAGGAGACGGATGGAGGGAGGAAGGGAGGAGGGAGAAAAAGCACAAGACAGAAGTCTAAAGAGCAGGAAGACAGGGACAAGCTGGAGGAGGAGAAAGAAAGGGAGACCCAAGAGGAAAGGAGAGAGGAGCGAGAGCAGAAAGAACAAGAAGAGAGGGAATGTTTAGAGAGGGAGAGAGTGGAGCATGAAGAAAGAGAGCTGGCTGAAAGGTTGGAGCAAGAGAGGAAGGAAAATGAAGAAAGAGGGCGGTTGAAAAAGGAAGAAGAGGAGAGGGAGAGGAAAGAAAAAGAGGAAAATCAGAGCAGAGAGAGAAAAAGAAAGGAAGAAGAGGCAAGAGAGAAGCTTGAAAAGGAGAGGAAGGAAAGAGAAGAGAGGGAGAGATTAGAAAAAGAAGAGAAAGACAGATTAGAGAGAGAGAGGAAGGAAAGGGAAGAGAAGGAGAGATTAGAAAAGGAGAAGAGGGAAAGGGAGGAGAAGGAGAGATTGGAAAAGGAGAAGAGGGAAAGAGAAGAACTTGAACAAAGACTTGAAAAAGAAAGGAGTGAACAGGAAGAAAAAGACAGATTAGAGAGGGAACAAAGGGAGCGAGAAGAGAAGGAACAAATTGAAAAAGAAGTGAGAGAAAAGGAAGACAGAGAACAAGAGGAGAAAGAGAAGAAAAAGAAAGAAAAAGGGGACAAAGATGGAGCGGAAAAGGAAAGAGGACGACTACAGGGAAAGCGTCGAGCGGGGCTGGTGAGGAAAGAAAAAGGAAAAAAGGAGGATGAAGAAGAAGAAGACATAGATGGACAGAGTGAGAATTCCAAAAGAAGGATGCTGGAAAAGGAAAAGGACACAGTAGAGACGGAAAAACAAGAACATGAAGGTGGGAAGGGTAAAAAGAAAGTGCAAGAAAAAGCAGAAAGTGAAGCGAAACCGGGTAGAGGTAGACGACCTACCAGGAAATCCACAGCGCCCCCTGCTGCCGCAGAGGAATCCGTGTCGGTAGATGTCCCGGCCAAAAGGACACGTTCACGTTCAAATTCCTCCAACTCAGTCGGTTCAGAGCAGTCTACGTCCACCCTGGATGACCAGACCAGAGGCCAAGGCCGAGGAAGGGGCAGAGGGAGGAAACCAGCCGAAGAAGTGGTCGATAACAGCAGGCCGTCAGGTCGAAGGAAAACCGCCACTGCAGCATCTACCGAGACGGAGCGGGATTCTGGTGCTCGTGTTCGCTCTTGCTCCAACTCCAGAAGCTCGGAGAGATCCAGCAGCAGCGCTGGAATCGGAACAAAGGATAAAGGAGGAAAAGGGAGGAAGAGTGTGAAAGTGGAAAAGCAAGAAGAAGGTCAACAAGGTTCAGCAGCTGCTGGACGTGGGAGGGGAAGAGGCGGTAAACGACTGGAGGCAGGCGATGTTAAAGTGGAGGCAACTGCAGAGGCCCACCGGGAGAAGGAGAGATCAGAGGCAGTGTCTGTCAATGAGGAAAGTGTTATAAGCCAAACCCCCAGCAGAGGGCGCAAGAGAGGTGCTGATACCACTGTGCTGGCAGCAGAAACGCCCCAGCCCACTCCTAAAACCCCTCGGCGGTCGGTAGCCGGTCCGACCCACAAGGTAGAAACACATAAACACCCCCCACACACACACCCCCACACCCCATATGTAGTCTGTTAGCTAAGAAGCTAATAGCCACCCTTTAGGATCATGCTAACTGCATACCTAATTCATTACACACTTACCTCAATGTCAAGTTGTATATATTTATGTGAGGGAGCTTTTGGAGGTAGACGTCTGGTTCCTATCACCATCACTGTGAACAGTTCTGACTGTAAGTTTATCTAGAACAGAGCATTTTACACCAAACCACTCTGAATGACTTTGTTGACATGTTAACCATTAGATTATGTAGAAATTTTGAAAAATTGGTGGAGTTCCCCATGTTCTGGCTGATTGACTACATTTGGGGTGAGAGGGAAACTGCAAACTTCCTCCTCATGTGCAAATTGTAACAACACACTGATGCTTTCAGAATCACAGACGTCTCTCCGTTTCAGGTCTTGTTTACAGGAGTGGTGGACGAGGATGGGGAGAAGGTGCTGGTGCGTTTGGGTGGTGGGCTGGCGAAGGGCGTGGGTGATATGACTCACCTAGTGACGGATAAAGTCCGCCGCACCGTCAAGTTCCTGTGTGCTGTGGCCAGAGGAGTGCCCATCGTCACCCAAGACTGGCTGACCAAGGTGAGAGATTTTCACATCTAATAATGTAATGAGAAACACATCTGCAGCATAAAGGTATGGATGTATTGTTTGTACTGAAATACACTGATCAGGCATAACGTTATGAGCACCTCCTTGTTTCTACGCTCATTGTCCATTTTATCAGCTCCACTTACCATATAGGAGCACTTTGTAGTTCTACAGTTACAGACTGTAGTCCATCTGTTTCTCTGCATACTTTGTTACCCTGTTCTTCAGTGGTCAGGACCCCCATGGACCCTCACAGAGCAGGTACTATTTGGGTGGTGGGTCATTCTCAGCACTGCAGTGACACTGACATGGTGGTGGTGTGTTAGTGTGTGTTGCGCTGGTCTGAGTGGATCAGACACAGCAGTGCTGCTGGAGCTTTTAAACACCTCAGTGTCACTGCTGGACTGAGAATAGTCCACCAACCAAAAATATCCAGCCAACAGCGTCCTGTGGGCAGCGTCCTGTGACCACTGATGAGGGAGTAGAGGATGACCAGCACAAACTGTGCAGCAGCAGATGAGCTATCGTCTCTGACTACCGACAAGGTAGGAGTGTCTAATAGAGTGGACAGTGAGTGGACACAGTGTTTAAAAACTCCAGCAGCACTGCTGTGTCTGATCCACTCGTACCAGCACAACACACACTAACACACCACCACCACGTCAGTGTTACTGCAGTGCTGAGAATGATCCACCACCCAAATAGTACCTGCTCTGTGAGGGTCCATGGGGGTCCTGACCACTGAAGAACAGGGTAAAAGGGGGCTAACAAAGTATCAGAGAAACAGATGGACTACAGTCTCTAACTGTAGAACTACAAAGTGCACCTATATAGTAAGTGGAGCTGATAAAATGGACAATGAGCGTTATAATGTTACAACGATCAGGCATAACATTATAAGTGTTACTTCTATAGTGAAAGATGTTTTTAAGGTGCTGCTGAATCTGAACTGACCACAAATTCAGTATTACAGCATTTTAACAAACTTAACAAAGCATCTCTCTCTTTCTTTCTCTATCTGTCTTTCTCTGTCTCCCTCTTTCACAGTGTGGTAAAGCAGGGAGCTTCCTCTCTCCTAATGAGTTCTTGGTGAAAGATCCTGAGCAGGAGAAGAAATTTAACTTTAACCTGCAGGACTCTTTGAGAGCGGCCAGTCATCAACCCCTATTACAGGTACTTTTATTGCTTTAAACCTCCATTTCCAGGCAGTAGTGTTGTCTCGATCAGCCCGGACCTCACTTTTACCTCCCAATACTATGAAAATGTGTGCCTGGGAAGCCCTGAGGACCGGTTAGAGAACTTCTGGTCTAGATCCATCGCACCACCAAGATGGCATTAGCCCTTCCTTTTCGTGTATACATGTTAGGAACACCTGTACAGCTGCTTAGTCATGCATTTATTAGCGATACACCTAAATTTGGGCAACCAAAAAGTTGCTGCTGAAAATAGCACTTTCGGTTTTCATCCAAAGTTCAAACTGCGGTATCACAGTGGAAAATAAATAAATAAAGTATTTTTAAAAATCACTTATTATGTTGCATGATTTAGACCCTAGATATTTGTAAGGATTATGCTGTGATCTATTTAAACCCAAGACATTAATTAATATAGAATAATAAAAAATACTTTTTACTTTAAGCTTTTTTTTCTTCAATTTTTTAAAGATCTTTATTTCGTTTACAGTAAAGTGTAAAGATTTAGATTTATCATCAATTTCATTTAAAAAACAATCCTGTCCCATGTTTTTCATGCCACCACTGAAACACGAAACACAGAGGTTTAGTCTGTAGGTGGAGCCTTATTTTAGCCACACCCCTGTATTTCAGGGCAGGAAGTAAGACTGCATCCCTGTCCCTCATGGCCACATGGTGAGCAGTTAGATCCCATTGTTTTGAAGTAAATGTGTCCTAAACTCTTTAAGTCAGTGTGGAACTATGAGAATTGTCACTAGTGAAGCACATACTTTGTACAGTCAAGTAAATCTTTTGTGTTTTAATGAAAAATGTTATGATTTTATGTGTGCACAACTGTTCAAAGCTGCATTTGCTAGTGATAGGATTATTTTGGTGGTGACAGAATTGAATATTCAATCATTTATTTAAATAAAATAAACATAATTAAGGTACAGGGTCACTCAAAGCGAAATGATTTTAGTCTGAAGTCCAAGTCAGTTAAAAGTGCAAAATGTGTTTTGAACTCTGACTTTGAACCAGTTTGGTAGAATGATCCTTAAGGTTGTTTATGGACATTTATAATCGTAAAAAGTGAAATTAAAACATGCGACATGAAAGGACAGCTCGGATGATAAGTACTATTCTCACTATTGTTAATATTATTAATATTGCTTCTATTCCTATTATTATTTTCTCTGTATGTATTCTGATTGTCTCTCTAAATAAAGAAAAGATATAAAATAAAAATGTGAAATAGTGACGCCGTTCCTGTGCCCTTCACTCTCCTGCAACAGTCAGCGCAGATGTGTTCAAACAGTTAAAGCGGTAGTAGAGCAACAGTGTGGTGGGGGGGGAGTTGACCACATGGAACTATTTCCTGGTTTCTACAAAGGACATTAGACAAGCTAGTTGTAATCGCTGTTCATCCCAGGTATCTAGATATGCAGACTACAGTAAAACAGAAGCAGAAACGAAAGCCCACGCTAATATCGTGTCTAAACTCAGTTTAATTCGCTTTTCTGTCTTTGTCAAGGACCTTTGATTTCATGGCACATACTGTAATCATTTAAGTAAGTTTACTTTATGCAAACTGTTTTTATTTGATCAATAACAGTGAATTCGGGCTGCTCTGAGGTTTCAGTATTAAGTGTCTTTTCTCTACAGGGTTATGAGATCCATGTGACGCCCTCTGTGAAGCCTGAGCCAGTTCAGATGAAGGACATCATCACCTGCTGTGGTGCACGCTACCTTCCCAAGATGCCCACTGCTCACAAGGTGACAGCATACACAGTCTTCTTCACACTCTTAAATTCATCATGGAGCGTCCTAAAAACATGGCATTTGACCTGGTTGGTGATGCCACACATCGGCGGCAAACATCTGAGTGGCAATCTGCAAGTTCTGACTAATCGGAAACAAACGTTTTCTTGAAAATCTAGGTTTGACCAACGTTCCTCTCTTTTCTCTTTAAGGCTCAGGTGGTGGTGGTGTCCTGTGAAGAGGACAGAGCTCTGTGTAATAAGGCCCTGAGTTTGGGTGTCCCTGTGGTCAGTGCCGAGTTTCTGCTGACCGGCATACTGCAGCAGAAAGTGGACCTGAAGACGCATGCGCTCTCAACTTCTCCCTCTGCTGTTTCCAAACCTGCCACCCAGGGCCGCAGGAAGTAGCCTGGTGGCAGAAATGGTCAGCTCCTCTTGGACGCAGGATCTAATGCAATTTTTCTTAATCACGCTAAGTTGCTGTTAACTGTGAAGAGATAATCCTCTGGTCATTTTTTTAAGCTTCTCCTCAAATAAACATGAAAAAAAGAGAGGAGTATCGTTGCATTCTCAAAAACCTTGTGTGTAATTTAATTTCTTCGCCACTGTTAAAGGCAGAGCCAGACTGCGCCAGTCTTTTGTTGGTATATGTAGCCCTGTTTTAATGACCTGCCTCAGTGAAGCTCCTTTCTTCCACAAGGGGGCAGCACAATGTATTAAAATGGATGTCCGTGAGACCACCCGATACACATTTTCTTATCCGCTTATCCTTCCAGGTCGCAGGAGGAGCTGGAGCTTATCCCAGCAGTCATTGGGCGGAAGGCAGGAAACACCCTGGACAGGCCGCCAGTCCATCACAGGGCAGGCACACGGACATATACAATCACACACACACCTAGGGGTAATTTAGTGTGTCCAGTTGTCCTGACTGCATGTCTTTGGACTGTAGCAGGAAACCCACGCAGACACTGGGAGAACATGCAAATTCCACACTGAAAGGATTCCCCTGGTCGCCCGGTCGGGGAATCGAACCCAGGCCCTTCAGTGGTGAATGACTGGGTTTCATTAGCAAGGCATGTCAGACAACTAGCTAGCTAGCTGTGTTTGGTGATGTGCTAACTATTTTCTGTGTTAACTGTGCTAAGCTGCTCTAGTTTGCTAGTCATGGGTCCATTTTTCCTTATTTTAGGTACATTAGCTACAAATAACACTGGTTATTGTACAAAAGCCACCCTAGAAATCGCAGATGTGAAACTAGCACAGTAGAGCTTACAGGACGCGACTGCTCACGCTGGATTCGGGTGTGATTTCTCCAAAATGTGTGAGTTTAACAGATTTTGAACAAGTTTTAACAGACTTTATCCTGAATTTACATCTGATTTTGTTTTTTTCCTTACTTTATTCTTCCTCTATGCTTTCATTAATTGAAAACTATTTTAATAATTTTTAAGCTGTGCCTGCTGGAGTCTCATCTGTTTTGTGGACGGATTTAAGGCCGATGCTATGAGGAAATTGATGTATATGTTTAATATGTTGTTTGTTATGTGGTCTCTGTGTAAAGGGCTTTAGGATTAACCTTTTCAACTCCTTGAGACCACCGGTGGTTCCAAAACGGATTTAGTCATGTCCTTCATAACTTTCATATTTCATAAGCTACATTCAAAAGGTGGGGGTCGTATGAGAGCTGTAACTGTCTTCTTTCCAGTCAAATAGATGGGTGATGTAATTTTAAACTCTTATAATAAAAGAAGCTGAACTCACAATTTTGTTTGTCTACTGAAAGTCGACCCATTTTTCCACAAATCTGGGCTATAAACTATAAACAGATGGCGTCTCTTCAGTGATCTGCTCTGTAAACATTATTGTATAAAATAATACAAAGAGCGTCTAAGATTTTTGGCTTTCCGCAGTAAATTGTAAGAATATAGGAATATGTGTATGATCATAAAACATATTCTGTTAATTTGAAAGGAACTTAGTAAATAAAATAAAAACTGACATTTATTTCATGCAGTTACTGAATAATTTGCCATGATTTGGTCATGTAAAGTCAGATGGACAAACCAAAGTATACCCTGGTTAATGCAGGGGGACGACTAATATCTTAAGAGAACAGTGTATTATGGACAGTTTATCCAGGCTAAAGAAAAACAGGATGAGCACAAAGCTTGACTAGGTGGCTCAGGTTGGGTTTAGTTTGAATAAAATTTGTCGGGTCCGACTCAAATCTGGGTTTGGACAGAAAGCTATTGGGCTGTGCTGTTTATTAAACACCAGGGCAGAAAGGCACATGAAAAGAACCAAACTCACGGTGGAGGTCACCACCAGCAACTGGATTCACCCTGATAGTAGACCCACCCCTTAACACAAAACGCACAACAACTCACATCCCCCAACACAGAGTAACACAAATAACACATATACATACCTTCAAACTAAAAAAACAGCGACATTAACAACAACAGTAAGTCCCTTTCTCAGAGGTGCGTGGCTTCCATGATCCTCCTGGCGTGGTCATCAGCATGGTCACACCTCACGAGTATGTCATAATAATAACTCAGGCTGTATTCAAGTGTCAGAAACCAGGAAATATCAGTTTTCCAACTAAATTGCACTCGAATGGCCGACTGTTATGTTTACAACTTGTGATTCTAGATCGGGGTGTCAAACTCAACCAGTGAAAGGGCCATATTAAAAATCTCATCAAATCTGCGGGCCAGAAGAAAACATTTTTTTATTTAATTTTTTATGAATGTTGTGCCATGACCCCAACTGGCCACTGCTTATTCACAATATGCTACAACTTCAACAGCAAGACACAGACACTTTTAGTAGACCTTGAAATATTAAATGAACACTTGAAATATTCAAAATGTAAATGTCCCCAGGAGCTCAGTCTTTTAAACCTGCCTATTTGCTTGGAATAGACATCTGGTATCCTTTCTTTGCTGCAAGTTCATTAAGACTCGGGCTCAGTTTCTGAGCTGCTGTTAAGTGTTTTATGGGTTGAACTGCATCTGAAATACATTTTGGTGATATGACTGGTGTGGAATTGTGTAGAATTGTGTAGAACTGAGGTGTAACCGCTGTCCCATAGATTGTTGTTGGAGTAGGAGAATCGGAGCACATTACGTTGCAGTGCATGCTGGGAACTGTAGTGCAGCGCTTTGTGAAATGGACAAATATTAATAGAACATTCAAATACTTCTGCGGGCCGGATCTGGCCCACGGGCCTTATGTTTGACACAGGGGTTCCTGATGGTACACAAGTTACGAGATGTAAAATATAACGAGACCTTCAACTTTTTGCATGAGTAAAAAATGCTGAACTTGTAGTGAACATAAAAAATACATTCCTGATTCTATTAGATCTAATTGCTTTTTATTAATGTAAAGAAAAAGCAGGATTATATTCTCCCGACCTCCATGCTTTCTTTTTTCTGCGTAGTATGCGTACCTTTGAACAAGCATCCGAAGATATATTTACTAGATAACCCTCTGGTATATTCAACCCTCTGATGAGCACCCAGCAGCACTGCAGTGTCTGATCCACTCGTACCAGCACAACACACACTAACACACCACTACCACGTCAGTGTTACTGCAGTGCTGAGAATGATCCACCACACAAATAGTATCTGCTCTGTGAAGGTCCATGGGGGTCCTGACCACTGAAGAACAGGGTAAAAGGGGGCTAACAAAGCATGCAGAGAAACAGATGGACTACAGTCTGTAACTGTAGAACTACAAAGTGCTCCTATATAGTAAGTGGAGCTGATAAAATGGACAATGAGCGTAGAAACAAGTCATAATGTTATGCCTGATCTGTGTATAGTCATAATAATGAGATTATTAGTCATCATTATGAGATGAATGACTCCAGTGTTTGAATTATAGAGAAATTTTGAAAACTGGGTTGGGTTCCCCTTTGAGCACTGTATTTATGTGCTTATTTCCAATGAGTTGGTCTCTATTATGTTACTGAACAGTGCAGTGAGTGTGATGTGAGTGTGATGTGAGGCGGCCGAGGCTCCGGGCTTTGCCGACCTCAGTCGAGCCTCTCCGAGAGCTGCAGACGACGCATCCTGAACGTCTTCCAAATGTGCAGCCTCAGTCCTGAAGCGGGTTTCTCGGGAGGCGAGGTCGACAAGGAGGTGGAGACGAAGGCGAGGACGGAAAACGCTCGGACGGAAGAATCTGCACACCTCGGCCAGCTCATTCGGCTCCTCTTCGTTAATGCACGGCCCCGCGCTGCGGTCACGGTAAGAAAAAGCGCTCGTGCGCGTTCGGAGCCGGGTTAGACGGGATAGGCTGGGTCTTTTCTCCGTGCAGGACGCGAGGGGTTAAATTCTGCAGGTTTTTCCGGGGCCGTCTGGTAATTTTCCAGCACATCCAGGCGGAATATGAAAGCCACAGGGGGTGTCGGTTTGGTTTAGGGAGCTGATTGCGCGCGCCGAGTGTTTTGTCTGGTCAGATTTGATGTTTTGACTCGATTTGAGCAGAAGGAGAAGCGCGCGCCGGCACTTCATGATGCATATGCAGCACATCAAATGCGCAGTCAGCATGCAGGGCGCGAAAAAGGCACCAGCACTTCACTGTGTCTCACAGAGCGGCTAAAAACCTTTAAACCCCAATCTTATTAACTACACTCTTAAAAACACGGTTCTGTTTAGAACCATGAATTCCATCTAGAACCATTTGCATGCTTCAGTGGTTCTTTGCACGATGACATGGTTCTTCAGATTGGAGTGTGTTGTATTTGGCTTTATATGGAAGCTTTTTGAAAATGGTTCTACATAGCACCAAAAAGGGTTCTGCTATTGTTACGATGTCGAGCTAGTAACAATAGAAGAACCCTTTTGGGTGATACACTCTTAAAAAAAGTTGGCTCTTCAAGGGTTCTTTAGTAAAGGCAATGGTTCTGTAATAAAAACAATGGGTTCTATATAGAACCATTTGCATGGTGACATGGTTCTTCAGATTGATGGAGAATGTGTTGTGTATGGTTTTATATAGAAGCTTTTTGAAAATGGTTCTACATAGCACCAAAAAGGGTCCTGCTATGGTTATGATGTCGAGCTAGTAACAATAGAAGAACCCTTTTTGGTGCTACATTCTTAAAAACTTGGTTCTTTAAGGGTTCTTTAGTAAAGGCAAAGGTTCTGTTTAGAACCATGAGTTCTATATAGAATCATTTGCATGCTTAAATGGTTCTTTGCATGGTGACATGGTTCTTCAGATTGATAGAGAATGTGTTGTATATGGTTTTGTATAGAAGTGTTTTGAAAACGGTTCTACATAGCACCAAGAAGCGTTCTGCTATTGTTACAATGTTGAGCTAGTAACAATAGAAGAACCCTTTTTGATGCTACACTCTTAAAAAAGTTGGCTCTTCAAGGGTTCTTTAGTTAAGGCAATGGTTCTGTTTAAAACCACGAGTTCCATATAGAACCATTTGCATGGTGACATTGTTCTTCAGATTGATGGAGAATGTGTTGTATATGGTTTTGAAAATGGATCTATATAGCACCAAAAAGGGTTCTAGCCTTGTAACAACAGCAGAACCCTTTTAGTGCTATATAGAACCATTTTCAAAAAGGTTCTGTATAAAACCATATACAATACATTCTCCATCCATCTGAAGAACCATTTCACCATGCAAAGAACCAAAAAGAGTGCAAAAAATGTCCATGGTTCTATACAGGACCACTGACTGCTAAAGAACCCTCGAAGAACCATCTTTTTTGAGAGTATTAGTATTAGCATGAAGGTCTGTTTCATTTTCAACAGCCGATGCTGTGTCACATACCGGCCAAGCGTTTAACCCTTTCAGAGCCAAATTAGAATAGAGAACCTTTTTGAAAATGGTTCTACATAGCACCAAATAGGGCTCTGCTATTGTCACAATGTCAAGCTAGTAAGTATAGAAGAACCCTTTTTGGTGCTACATTCTTAAAAAAAGTTGGTTCTTTAAGGGTTCTTTAGTAAAGGCAATGTTTGTGCAAAACCATGAGTTCTAAATAGAACCATTTCATGCTTAAATGGTTCTTTGCATGATAAATTGGTTCTTCAGATGGATGGAGAATGTGTCATGGTTCTATGCAGCACCCAAAAGCGTTCTTCTATTGTTATCATGTCAAGCTTGTAACAATAGAAGAACCCCTTTTGGTGCTATATAGAACCATTTTCAAAAAGGTTCTATATAGAACCTTATGCAACACATTCTCCATCATTCTGAAGAGCGTTTTCGCCATGCAAAGAACCAAATGGTTCTTTGAGTGTTAATGGCTCTATATAGAACCCTTGCAGAGCCATCTTTTTTAAGAGTGTATCTAGAACCATTTTCAAAGAGGTTTTATATAGAACCACATACAACACATTCTCCATCAATCTGAAGAGACATTGCACCATGCAGAAAACCATTTAAGCAGGAATTATTTCTATATAGAACTCATGGTTCTAAATAGAATCATTGCTTTCACTGAAGAACCTTTGAAGAACCATCTTTTTTAAGTGTGCAGCTTATGTGTTGACACTAATTATGTACCACTTTTTTAGCGCTTGTGCCGTTTTTTCTCGCGGCGTGGGCGATTCCTCATCGCGTCACTATGAGAAATATGTAGGGATGGCAAATATTTCTCTGAGGGGGAGGATTTGTTCTTGTTCTGGAGGGAGAGAATCAGAGAGGGTGGCAGACTGAGAGCTCGCGGGTAAGTCACACGCGCAGCCCGACCGCCCGTGCATATCAATGGCCTCAGTGGAAAGGCATAGCACAGGAGGGCTGTGCACAAGCGCATCGGCTCGTGCAATTTCAGGACACGTTCCACACCCAGTTTGGCTCAGCAGCACGTCTACCTGGTTTCTGATGACGTCAGGGAGTCAAAATAAGAAACACAAGGCTGTTATTACAACCTTTAGAGCTGCACAGTATATCGTTTGTTGATCGTTATCGCGATGTTTGCCTTCGCTATGCTGATATCGCAGAAGTGGCAATATGCAAATGAGGCCTCTGACAAACTGGTGTTTTTATTGGGGCGGACCGATATGGGAATTGCATGGAAGCCCGTTTCCACCACTTGGAAAAAAAGGCCATACAGTATAATAATGACTTAGTGTATAATAATAATTAGAGAATGAGAGAATCTCATAATTATGGTTAATAATTTCATAATTATAATTTACTATCTCATAATAATGACATTCACAAACTCACAATTACTACTTGCTATCTCATAATTGAGTTAATATCTCATAATTATGACTTAGTGGAATCCATCCATGAAACAGACTAGCTGGCTACAATAAGCATTTGCCATCAGCATCAGTGAGTAATTTGGCTCGGAACATCACCTAAAATCCAGATATTATCTGCTTTTTGACCTTCATATTCCAACAAAGGGTTAAAGCAGCAAAAGCGACATGGTTCACACATCAGATCACTCATCAGACTCTGCCCTCACCATCCAGAGTGATTTCATCCACCTGTCCATCAGCCAGCAATCCAGCTCCAAAATCACCCAAAACCCACTCGATACTGTTACATTACAGCTTTTAGCCTTCATATTACAAAAAAGGGCTTTCAGTTTATATTGGTTTTGAGTATTAATAATATCTGATATTAAACATGCAACTCAATTTGTAATTAAAAATGAAGCCTGTTTTGCTGTCTATCAGAGTTTTAGCACTGAGCGTGAATCCAAGAGGACAGAAAATCAATAAAAAAACATGTCCGCTTTATGCTAATTAATATGCTATTTTTACTCATAATAACCAATGGAATGAATCACCATCAAAATTATTGCACTTTCAGCTCACAAACACTCCAGACCAACAATTTCTGAAAAGATAACTACAACTGCACTTGTTTTCAAGATTTCTTTAATTAAAATAATACAAAATTTAGCAGGCACTAGTTAAATCTTTGATCAGAAATGACCCAAATTCATAAAGATATCAAATTTCTGTGAGCATTTACATGTTAAACAATGGCATATCTGAGCAGCCCAGGGTCTCCTAAACATGTGGCATGTGTAACTGTCACATGTAAATACTTTATAATTGTAGGTTTCTAAGGGTTAAGTATGAAGTAACTGTGCATTAACATTTGCGGAAAAAAATATTTTTTTTAAAACAGTTTGCTTCAGAGATTGTGTTTACTTTCCCAAACGTGTGCGCACAACTGTATCAGTCTTAAAAAGCATAATAACAAAAACAGTCTGTTTATTTCTAAGGGATAAAGAGAGGTTGGAAAATTGTCATGTAAAAATTAAGTATGTGCATAAAACCACCAAAATATATTAATGGACCTTAATGAACTGCCCATATGGGCCTTTTAATGGTGGTTAAATTCAGAGTGCACCACAGGGCGTGCTACTCGATGCCCTTATTTCTTTAGAGATGACCCAGGCCTACTATGACACCAATGGAATAGGAAAAATATTCCTCTGATTGTTCAAAATTTCTGCATAAGTAAAACATGAAGATGTGAACGAAGTGTTTTGGTGTGAAATTCTTTGCTCTAGATAGAGTCAGAATTGTTCGCAGTGGTGGTGATAGGAACCAGACGTCTGAAGCGTTCAGGGTCACCAAGGCTCAAACCTGCATCTAACACGCTGCCCTCCCCTTACCTATCGCCAATGCATCTGATCCAACCATTCAAGAACTTGAAGCAGTAGCAGGAGCAGGTGTGGCAGATAGTGATTGGAACTGGATTCCAGGATAGATCCAGGAAGGTAGATCTCCAGGACCAGGGTTAAGGTCCACTGCTCCAAAGGCTCTTTCACAGAAATGTATTGCCTGAAACGTTGTTTTGTTATGTACATTCATGGTGGTGAAGTACATGCGGGGTGTTGTAAGGCAAAGTAGTCCCACAGTGAAGTAGTTCACTGGTCATTTTAGTAATACTAAATAAAATGGCTATATTTGTGTTGTAGTCATGGTGACCCCTGGTTCCTATCACCACCACTGTAAAGAAATCTGAGTCTGTAAGCTTCTCTACAGTGAACCATTTCACATCAAACCACTGAATTGCATCTCAAGCACCGAATTTTGCAGAAATTTTGAAAAATCGGGGGTCTTCCTCATGCACTTCCCTCCGCCCACCACCAGCCATTGAGACGTTCTGCCTGTGGTTCTGCTGTGTGCTCCTCGGAGAGAAGGACTATGTGATGACGCAGTAAATGTGGCCTGTTTGTTTTGCTCGTGTGATGCCAAAATGGCCTGCTGCTCTCTCCGTCTGTGCTCAGGCCTGGCTGCTGGTTCATGTTTTATGAATGCCATGTGTTATTGGGAAAGAGCAAGAGCACTCTGCATGTGTTTTAGGGTAGGGTGTAAAAATATTATGGGATGTTTCAGCGTTATGTAAGGGGAAGGGGAAGCTTTAGACTGAAGGCATAAGAAAATTAGTGCATATTTGTAATGGTGGATGTAGAGAGAGAGAGAAAAAGAGAGAGAGACAGAGAGAGACATAGTTTTTCTTCATTTTTCTACAATTTTGCAATTGAATTACAACAATTTTTCAAGGTTTTATGTCATTTTTAACTGTTTTTTACTCTATTCTTTAGAAAAAGAATAGAGTAAAATTGTCAACATACACTATATGGACAAAAGTATTGGGACACCAACGGAAGCTTTTATGGCACCCCATTCTAAATCCATAGGCATTAATATGGAGTTGGTCCCCCTTTGCGGCTATAACAGCTTCCACTCTTCTGGGAAGCTTTCTACAAGATGTTGGAGAGTGTCTATGGGAATTTTTGGAGATTTATCCAGAAGAACATTTGTGAGGTCAGACACTGATGTTTGATGAGAGGGCCTGTCTCACAATCTCTGTTCTAGTTCATCCCAAAGGTGTTTGATGGGGTTGAGGTCAGGGCTCTGTGAGGGCCAGTCAAGTTCTTCCACACCAAACTCACCCAGCCTTGACTTTATGGACCTTGCTATGTGCACTGCGGCTCAGTCATGCTGGAACAGAAAAGGTTCTTCCCCAAACTGTTCCACAAAGTTGGAGGCATAGAATTGTCCAAAATGTCTTGGTGCTGAAGCATTAAGATTTCCCTTCACTGGAACTAAGGGTTCTAGACCAACCCCTGAAAAACAATCCCATATCATCATCCCTCCTCCACCAAATTCTACAGCTGGCACAAAGGCAGGTAATGTTCTCCTGGCATTCGCCAAACCCAGACTCGTCCATCAGACTGACCGATAGAGAAGCGTGTTTCGTGACCCCACAGAAAACGTTTTCACTGCTCCAGAGTCCAGTGGTGCTGTTGTTGCTCCTAGATGCATCCATTTCACAATAATAGCAGGGGCAGATCTAGCAGGACAGAAATGTCACAAACAGACTTGTGGCAGAGGTGGCATCCTGTGACCGTGGCATGGTTAAAGTCACTGAGCTGATCAGTACGACCCTCTACTGCCAGTGTTTGTTTATCGAGACTGCAAGGCTATTAGCAATGGGTGTGGCTGAAACACCTGAACTCAATAATTAGGAGGGGTGTCCCAATACTTTTGTCCATGTAGTGTAATTTGGCTCTGGCTTGGATGCTTGGACGCTATGTGACACAGCATTGGCTGTTCAGTGTACACACATGCACTGAGGCTATAACCACAGTCTGTGAGTAGTACTACCTTATTCAACCAGATTACAGAGTACTGAACTCCAACAAAATAAGTTAAAAAAAATACTTTAATGTCTATTTCAGGCTTTTATCGTCTATATTTGAAGTAGGACATGCTAGAAAATGGAATAGACCTTTATGCTATTACTACACTCTTAAAAAAGGTGGCTCTTCAAAGGTTCTTTAGTAAAGACAGTGGTTCCATAGAACCATGAACACTCAAAGAACCATTTGCATTCCTAAATGGTTCTTTGCATGGTGAATCAGTTCTTCAGATTGAACAGAATGTGTTGTATACGTTTCTATATAGAACCTTTGTAAAAATGGTTCTATATAGCACTAGAAAACGTTCTTCTATTGTTGCAAGCTTGACATCATAGAACCAACTGTATACAACACATTCTCCATCAATCTGAAGAACGATTTCACCATGCAAAGAACCAGTTAAGCATGCAAATGTTTTTTGAGTGTTTATGGTTCCATATAGAACCACTGTCTTTACTAAAGAACTATTTTTTAAGAGTGTAGGAATTACCATTGTCAAGCTAATGGAAATAAGCATTATTGTAGTGGTAGAAATTTGATGGAAAAATGTCTTTAATAAGGCGAATTCAAAATAGTCTCTGGATTAAATGTTGTATATTTAGGGTTGGCGTAAAACGGCTGGTACGTTCATG
The DNA here is from genome assembly GCF_904425465.1 of Colossoma macropomum. Classification (NCBI taxonomy): domain Eukaryota; kingdom Metazoa; phylum Chordata; class Actinopteri; order Characiformes; family Serrasalmidae; genus Colossoma; species Colossoma macropomum. Next base: position 40,265,369 of record NW_023494785.1, read on the forward strand.
ATTTAATGAGTATGTTTTTCAGACATTAAATATTTTGCTTTGTTTATCATCCCTGAAGTGGCCCTAAACAGCTGGAACGGTTTAAAGCCTGTACGCTATTTTTATTGTTCCCAGAACAACGAGATGCCATTAGTCTGGAGCTCAAATGGGGAACACTCCTATTACTGCCTTTGGTTTCAGATCAAGTGCATGACCAGTTGTCTACGCTTTTGGACATATAGTTAAAACAAAATCTTGTTACATTAACATACGTTGAAGTTACAGAAGAATTCTGCTGATTTTTCAAATTTATTAAATAGTTAAGATGTTAACAGTCATTCAGAGTGGTTTCATTGTTCATTGTTCACTGTAGAGAAACGTTCCAAGTCAGAATTGTTCACAGTGGTGGTGATGGGAACCAGACGTCTGAAGAATTAAAAGCTTCTGATATGCTTATACATTTTTTTCTGTTAGATTTACGATGAGGTTGCATTCATGGCAGAGAGGTACATGCAGGTAGTGATAAGGCAAAACAGTCCGCAAGGAAGACTTATTTTTTTCATATTTACCACCATTAACCATAACCAACGTTACATTTAAAACTCAAAAGAAGACTCGTGTAGGTTCACTGGTAGTTTTGGACAGTAAATAAAATGGCTATATTTGTGTTGTAGACATTGTGACCCCTGGTTTCTATCACCACCACTGCATTCAACTTGTTCTGTAAAGTTATTGTTTAATTTCGACAACATTTTCGTAAATCAGTGACAGTGTTCTCTGTGGTTGACAGAGACTGAGAAACTGAATGCTTGTAAAGTAATGGAAAAGGAAAAGCCATATCAGTACATGTTCACGATTCACAAAGAGAAAGAAATTGCATGTGTGTTCCTTTTCTCGGCTGCACATCTGAAGGCCAGAGTACACCGATGGGACAAACGCAAACAAACAAGGACAAACACAACGTGCCGTACCCGTGTTTGACCGTTGAACGTTCCTTTGCCTTTTCCTCTGGTTCATTTTACTTGTAAGTTGTTTTTCTGAACTTTCTAAGAGCGACTGTTCGTGTTTGTTCGTATTCGTCCCATCGGTGATATTGTGGAGTCGTATTAAATGTAGTGTAGATTTGAAAAGCTCAGCACATCAGGGGGATATTTTACAAAGCAGGATTTCATAGAATAGCTGGATAGATTAAGTCCTGAGAGAGGAACCTGCCTTGGCGCTTATCCTATTGGACAGGGCTTGACTTTGTCCTGTTATCTGGTTATCTGGCTTACCTGAGAAATGAGCTTTGCTTCGTGAAATGACCTCTTAGTCTTGTTTTGCTTTGACTCCTTAAGCAGAATCCTCTGGAATCCTCCTTTAATGTCATTAAGTGTTTAGTGTGTAGGCCTGGCTTTTGAGCCTGGTGCTTGATGATAGTACACAGCCTGGCAAAGAGGGTCTATAAAGAGGAAATAAAGAGCTAGTGCTGCCGAAGCAGGCAATTCTGTATCATTTTGAGTAGGGATGTACCAGAATGGATTTTCTGGGCTGATAGTGCTGATTAACACCAATGCCAGTAACCAATAATTTACATTTTTTTTTTGTGTATTTTAAAACATGTTAACACTACAGCTAGAGATGGGCATTTCAGTCAGATTTGCTATTTGAATTTGTAAGGCACTGTTCAAAAAAATACTGGAAAAATATTGGTGCTGCCCCATAAAAGGGAGTCTGGGACTGGGTGTTTCATTTGCATCATAAATAATTTTCACACAGCACTTTCTGTAGAATCACTTATCAAACTGAAAATACACTACATGACCAAAAGTATTGGACACCCCCTCCTAATTATTGAATTCAAGTGTTTCAGCTTCACCCATTGCTAACAGGTGTATAAAGCAAACAGCCATGCAATCTCTGTAGACAAACACTGACAGTAGAATGGATCGTACCGAAGAGCTCTGTGACTTTTACTGTCATAGCACTGGCTCTGTCATAGGACGTCACATTTGCCGAAACTTTTTGTTTGTGAAGTTTGTGAAACTTCTGCCTTGCTCGATCTGCCCCAGTCAACTGTAAGTGCCGTAATTGTGAAAGTATCTAGGAGCAACAACAGCTCAGCCATGAAGCAGCAGACCGTGCAAACACAGCGAGGCTGCTGAGTGTTGAAGCATGTAGTGTGTAAAAATCGCCTATCCTCTGTTTTCATCACTCATTACAGAGTTCCAAACTGCTTCGGGGAGCAACATCAGCACAAGAACTGTCAGGAGCTTTATGAAATGGGTTTCCATGGCCGAGCAGATGTGCATAAGCCTAGGATCACTATGTGCAATGCCAAGCGTCGGCTGGAGTAGTATAAGGCCGCCGACAATGGAGTCTGCAGAAATGGAAATGTGCTTTCGGAGTGATGAATGACGCTTCACTATATGGCAGACATAACAGATGGACAAATCTTGGCAGATGCCGACAGTGCCAACAGTAAAGTTTGGTGGAGGAGGGATAATGATCTGGGGCTGATTTTCAGGCCCCTTAGTTTGTAGCATACAAAGACATTTTAGACAGTTACATACTTCCTACTTGGGGCAACATTTTGGGGAAGACCCCAAGACCTTGTTCCAGTCCCCCTGAGTACAAAGCGAGGTCCATAAAGACATGATTTGATGAGTTTGGTGTGGAGGACCTCCAGTGGCCTGTACAGAGCCCTGACATCACCCCACTGAACACCTCTGTGATGATGTTTGGAATGGTTTTGGAATGGGATGTCCAACAAGCTCAAATGGGTGTGATGGTCAGGTGTCCACATACTTTTGTCCATACAGTTTATATAAATATGCCTATGAACAATTTACGAACAGGGGATGCAAGTGGAAGTGCTGGGGTGCTGCGCTCGAAATAGAGTTTTACCTTACTAATGCATAACTTATAGAACCTGATTGGCATGTACTTCACTGATTTGTGGAACAATAAAGCTGTGGAAGATTTGCAGTCTTTTATTATGTAAATTTCAGTTAAAAAAAACATGTTTAATCTAGTTCAGACCAGAAAAGAAAAAAAAAATCCTTGGAAAGTTTCTGCAAGTCTGGCTGACTCTGTTTTTGCCAGTTAATAAAAGATGCTTACAGAGCATTAGAAAAGCTACATCTGGCTGTTTTTGGAAGCCCATTAAAACTGTATATGTAAGTTCTGTTCGTTTTGCTTTAGACACTCTTTCATGCCACAAAATTTCATAAAAATGAAGCATTTAGTCATTTATGACAGTCTTAATACTCTTTCTGTTCCCATCTTTCTTCCACACATACATTCGATGGAGGGTATAAATAATTATTAGCTGAAAAAAAATCTCTTGAAGTTATCTGAGTGCCTTACTTTCCATCGATTCGTCAGCAGAAAAAGTCTGAAACTGAGCCAAGTGATTACTAAAACCCCTGAATCTAAGCTGAGAACAGATTAGTTCTTCTTTAATTCGTATTAAGAAATCAATGGTCAATCTCAGTACAGCAATAAAGCAGTTAGGCCTGCACTTCTATAATTACAAACATGATGTAATGAGTCTTTAAGGAGCCAATTCAGCAACACCGCCCTAAAGGAAACCTATACTGCTCTGAGTAATTCAACACATGTCAGGAATTGACTGTCTGATCCAACATGAAAGGTTGCAAAATGGAAACAAACGTCTAAAGAAGTAGAAGTGTGGGGTATTTAAATCTAACCTCACCATTTGATTAGACTGTTGATAAAATCTTAAATTTCACCTCAATTCACTTCGATTGTGCTATGGTTTATTTTTTTAAACACACTGACTACATACAGTTGTATACTAAAATGAGGACAACCCTGGTCAAATGTTGTTGATTTTCTAAGTGAAAGTAAGTGAACACATCCTCTACAGAGGACACACTTCTGCACATTTTAATGCATGGATACTGTTTATTTGTTGAATTTAACATTGAAAATAATAAAACATATGTGGCCTTTGCAATAATTTTAGCACATTTAATATTTGATGTTTTTTTTTTGTTAACATCAGGAAATAAATAGAAACTGTGCACTGTGCATTTGCAGAAAAATGCTGTATGTATGTTTATTCTCTGTAGGATGTGTGAACTTATTTTTTTGTACTTGTAACTGGAGGAACTATTCTGACTGTAGTGGAATATAGTCAATAAAAACAATGCACCAAGCTTTTTTTATGTTTAGTTATTTCATTTTAGCCAAGCATGAGCACTTATTTTCTTCAATAGTATTATAATTGATTTGAATTGTCTTTATGAAATCAGTTGAACTGCCTCCTTCAGATCGCTGCATCACAATGCATTATGCCCTTACAATATATATTTGAGATGTGTTGTTTATTCCTTATATGACTGAAACTTTAAGCATCATTAATGTGATAAAACTAATTCTCCTCTGTCTCTTTGCTTAGGACTAACATGGACACCCTCAGAGTTCTGGGTTTCAGCATGCTGCTATGTTTGGGTAAGACAGATGTACTTCTATATGAATAAACAATGTTTTTGAATATTTAATTCTATACATATTTAATACTGAATACTACCAAATAATGCCAATACTTTAGTAGCAATGATTCTGAAAACAATTTGTCATTGTGTTTGTGATAGTAACACTTTTTTTGTTATTGTAAATCATATATTATGTTAAAAGAAAAGTTACAAAAAAAATTCTGCCAAGACATATTTGGTATTTTAAGTTTGCATCTTCAGGTTTGCACTGGAGCGCCGAGGCTGATGTTGCTAAAAAGTAATGGAAACTTTAGCCACAAAGTGCATCTAAATCATCACTCACTTGCCTCAAACCATGTTGAGTTGTTATGTCAAATAATCTCAAAATGGTTGGACACCTCTGGTCAAATGACACATTTCTGAGTGAAATTAAATTAACTCCACCTCTGCATTGAACAAGGTGTCATGTCATATTTCTGCAAATTTTACTGCACAACTGTTCTTTATTTGCTGTGGAAAAAAAATTAAACATAAAATGTTTGGGCATCCTATTACTTAATTGACTAATATTATTTTTTGTAAGGATGCACAACATATTTGACTAATTTGGCTTTAATCAAAGTCAGGTGTAGATGATCCCAGAGCTTAATAAATTCTCTGACCCCTCAAGATGTTGTGCATAAACTCAACAGAAATGGGCTCTTCTGAGCTAAAGATGACTAACTGACAGGTGTGCAAAGCAAAACCCCCAAATCCCTGCTAAGGAGCTACAGGAAGATTGGGCTGGCCCAGAAAATCTACTTAACATAGAAGTATCATCAGTAGCACTGTGATCTTCACTGTAATCTTATCACAGATGTTAACGTCTAAAGGTATATATATGAAATCCAGTTTCATTTCAGAATCAACTTCTGTGGTCTGATGAAACTGGACTCTTTTAACAGAGGTAAAAAAAAAGAGCATTTTAAGAAAATAAGCATGGGAATGGATGTACTATGTTTTGGGGTTGTGTGGCAGCCACTGGCACCGGAAATGTTATGGGTTTAGAGGAAACAAAGGATTCTACTACATATCAATAAATCCTGAAGGCCAATGTCCCACAATCAGTGAGGCGTGCGACTTAAGCACACGCCACATTCTTATCAGTTGTATTTTTTTCCATTATGTTAAATTCAGCAAACTAATAATAACTGTCCTTTAAAAATCACGGAAATACATCACATTGAATTTTCTTCCATGCATAGGTGGTGTTAACTACGTTTGTAGAAAATAAATGAAATTTGACCAAAATTGCATGTGGGATTTCTGACACTGTATGACTGTTATGAGTAAAAATTGAGAAAAGTATTTACAATTCTCACTTCATGATGGTTGCTACTACTTTTGTACTACCAGTGTGTGTGTGCAGTGGCATAGATGGCAGTTAGCACAGTGCTAACTGTGATACGAGGGATAATGTGTAAACCTAATTTTCTATCGAACTGTTTCTTTAATGAATGGATTTAATTTAATGTTTTTTTATATTAATATGTGTTTTAACTTGCTGTATCTCTTCACTCTGAAGGCCAATCAGCTTACTCCACGGCCGTGAATGGTAAGGTTACTGCGTATTCATTAAATTATCCCTGAGATTAAATTATTTATTTTAAGTAAAACTACAAGAAAAGACAACAATCTCTCTCTCTCTCTCACTCTTTCTCTCTCTCTCTCCCTAAAAAGATGAGACTGTGTTCCTGGGTGAGGATTACCACATCCCATTGCCAGTGGGCGGTGCTGAGGTGGTGTTTAAGCCCATGGTTGGTCCCGCAGGCCGCGAGCTGTTGCTGATGAAGGCTGGAGTAGTGGTGAACCCTCGGGTCAAGCTGAGCCAGGCTTCGAATCATCTGATCCTGGAGAATGTTGGAGAGACTGACGAGGGGGTCTACATCGTTAAGTCCAACGAAGATCCTCAAAACATCAAGCGCTTGAATATCATCGTCAGAGGTGCTGATACACTCTGCTAGAGATATTTTGCGGCTTAACCCGTACAATGTAGCACATGTGCACTGTCTTCGCATGCTTATTACATCTTATATTATTGCTATTTGAATTTCCACATTTGTAAACAAACACTATTTAGTTATTCCAATGAGAAAATTCTGTATTGGTATGATTACAGAAGGTTTACCATTTGTTAATTATGTGCAGTTAGCAAGTTGATCTGTGATTTAATGTGATCTAATGTGATGTATAGGTGATTTAAACCAGAGTTGCACAAACGTAATAATAATTTCTCTTTTTTGTTTGAAATATTGACATACACCAACTGGCCACTGGCTCTATTTACTATATAGGAGCACTCTGTAGTTCTACAGTTACAGACTGTAGTCCATCTGTTTCTCTGCATACTTTGTTAGCTACAGGACCACCACGCAGCAGGTATTATTTGAGTGGTGGGTCATTCTCAGCACTGCAGTGACTCTAACGTGGTGGTGGCGTGTTAGTGTGTGTTGCACTGGTATGAGTGGATCAGACACAGTAGTAAACGTGGCTACACTGTTAAATGTGGTTCTTATTAAGTTAAAGGACAATTTTCAAATAATAAGTCACTGTTAAAAAGAAATTCCATTGATCTTTTTTTTTAATTCTGCATAGTTCGAGGTTAAAATGTAGAAGTTAGTCGGCGCTGTTTGATGTAAAATTGTTTTCGCTGTAGAGAAACGTACCGAGTCTATGCACATTTGTTTACAGTGGTGGTGATAGGAATCAGGGCTTGACATGACTAGAACACAAATATAGTCATTTTATTTACCATCCAAAATCACCAGTGATGACGCATTATTATATGTTGATTTTGGTAAAATAGTGGTAAATCTAGGGACATAACACCTTCCTCTCTGCAATATATGGATTTTAAATATACATTTTAGGCCCAAACCTTCTCAAGACTATTATTAAACAATAAGTCTGTTTACATGCACTTAATAATGCAATAACTGCAGAAAATCAGATTTTGTCAGTAATCCGATCAACGCATTTACATGCACTTGAGTAATCAGATAATAGGGAAACTCCAAGTCTACATGATTCAGGCAGTAATCAGATTTCAGAGTAAGAGTTTACATGCACTGAGGAATTTGATTACTGAGCTAAAATCCAGCTCTGTTTATCAGACTGCGATCTAAGAAATTGGAATCTGCTGTTTACATGATCATTTGAATAATCAGATAACTGCAAAAATCTGAATATGATCGGATGACTGAGTGCATGTAAACGCACTCAATGGCTCAGACATCAGGCAGCGTATTCATAATCATTTAATTTCATAACTTTCTATGTGGGAGCAGGTATCAGTATCAAAGTGGTACATTCTCTGCAGATCTACATCACTCAGTCAAAATTTACAAGATAATACCTGATTCATTTCACGATTAAGTAACTGAAGCCAAAATGAGTCTGGACTTTTCTATATTTGAATAACCACACCCATCCTAATTATATTATGTCAAAGTGTACTTCACATCCAAAGAGAAACAAATACAGTATGCGCCCTGAATAGGCGTCATTATTACAGGGTGCATGAAGTTAATGGCATAGGGGTGTAATGATACAGTGCGGTAATTACTGCTCTGTCATACCAGCTGTGGTCCTTATCCTCACTCACCCTTAATGTTGCTATTCTCTCTTTCTGTTCTGTCTATTAAACTTTCCATTTACTTTTCAACTTACTTTGGAGTTAACAATTCATACAGCTTTACCACGCCAGTTTCTCTGCAGGGATCAACAATGTTATTTTTATCTTCATTTCTCTCTCCTACACAGACTGCACCATCGAGGACAACGTGAAGTATGGAGATAATTTCCGCATCTCCCTTTTGGGAGTATCCGCCCCCGTAGGGGTGGGCTTTCGGCCCAGCGCTATTGAGGCCAATCAGACGTCTCAGCCGGCACTTGATCTCCTGAAAGCGGATGAAAGCTTCAAGGCAGGGTACGGGAACCGCCTCAGCATTACTGAGGAAAGTCTCATCCTGTATGGCGTCACTGGCGCTGATGAGGGAAGCTACACCATTACCGACGCCAATGGGAAAGTGAACAAGAAAATCTGTCTTAATGTGAAAGGTGAGAAAGAACATGGTGGTCACCCTCTGTGTAAAAGTGGTCCCCTGTGTTTGGGGTGGAGTCCGATACTATGAAGGCCAGTGCAAGCTTTATTAGGACTGAATTTTTGGTAGCCTCCAAATACTTGTCTGAATATTAACACAGGGTTCTCACGGATCTCATCTGAAAAGTCTTATAAAGTCTTATAATAGATCTTTTTGAAAAAAATACTGTCATAAAATGTCTGAAAATGTATTATTTTTTACCACAGAGTTATTAAATGTAGGGAAACGATCCAGACATATATTAAGGGATCAGGTCTCCGCAAACATACGCTTGATTAGTGGATCCATAGGTTCATTTTAGTTTATTTTCTTTTTCTTAAATATTTAAAGAATGAATTTCACTACTTAGAGACGTGGCTCTATTTTCACATTTCAGTAATAATATCTTAATTCTGATTGGCCCATAAAAAATTAAATACTACATCTGTGGTTAGGCTGATAAATAACTGTGAACTGCTGCTGTGCTGCATTCGGAGGAGAGGACCCTTCCCTTTTCTCTCAAAATCCCCTCCTTCCGAAAACGAAAAACTCATCAAATCCACATGACGTGAATGGCACACGTCAATGAATTTCACAGAAAGGTGATGTCTGCATGTGGTTATGTACGGATGGAAGAAAACAGGCAACATTAAATGAGGGCAGGAAGACTGAATAGTGATGGTGTTGTGAGGGGAGAGAGAGGAGAGAGAGAGAGAGAGAGAGAGAGAGAGAGAGAGAGAGAGAGAGAGAGAGGCGAGTTCAGAGTTCCTCCTTCCCTGACTGCATTGAACAGCCAATGAAATATTGATGCCATTTCTTCCTCTCCTCCACTGTCTTCTCTCTCATTTCCTCTTGTTCCTTTATTTCTCTTACTTCTTTTAACATCTGCTTCTGCTCTCTGACACCACCTTAAAGGGGAATTACACCTTTTTCACATTTTTAAAATTTTTAGATAAACTTTGTTCACAGTGGTGTTAATAGGAACCAGACATCTGCAGTTTAATGCCTATAAAAGCTATTATATAATATGGTTATGAATATGCTGCCTGATGCCTGACACACTGTTTTACGATAGTTTTGAGATAAGATTTTGGCCTAAAATCTTTTTTTTTAATCCATTCATGGTGGAAAGGTACATGCAGGGCACTGTAAGGCAAAATAGTCCCCCAAAAAAATTAATTTTTCAGATTTACCATCAACATTACATTTAAAAACTCAGAAGACACAAGTAGGTTCACTGGTGGTTTCGGACGGTGTATTACATGGATATATTTGCATTGCCACCCCTGGTTCCTATCACCACCACTGTGAAGAAATCTGAGTCTACAATCAACCGTTTCACACCACTCTGAATGACTTTGTTTACATCTCAATGACTGAATTATGTAGAAATTTTAAAAAATTCGAAAAGAAAAAGTAATGCGATTACAACAGTACGTTTCCCTGCCTACTTAAATGATACTTACCTGCCTTCTTTGTTTGTTTACTTTCTTTCTGTCTTTCTACCTTTTTCAATTCCTTCCCTTCTTTCTGTCTTCTTTCTTTTCTTTTGTTCTCTTTCTTTCATTCCCTCTTTCTTTTTTTTCATTCTGATCTTTCTTTCTTTCTTTCCTTTCTTCCTTCTTTATTTCCATTGTCTCTGCAGAGCATCAGAACTTTGCCGACGTGCCGTACGGAGGCACTTTTAAATTTAATCTGCACTTAAACAGCTCCTCTGCCCGTGTGGTCTACTTCGAGGACTCCAGTCCGTCCGCCCGCTCCTGGGTTATCATGGAGAGAGGCGAGCTGACCCTGCCTCCTGAGTGGGACATGGAGGGCCGCTTCACTGTAGAGGACTCAATGTGTATCCTAGAGCAAGTGAAGGCCAGTGATGGAGGACTATATCGAGTCACTGATCTACAGGGCTTCCCGGTTTCGAATGTTCATCTGCAGGTGCAAGGTAAAGAAATTTTACATTCCCTTTTCTTCCTTGTTTTTCTTCTACCGAGTACAACTTATGATGAGCTTTAAGAAGCTAACACTACCATTGAAGCTAGCAGCCGGTGAGCAAGTGTTTTTGTTCGTATTTCACACTCAACCAAAAAAATTTAAGTAATTTAATTTAATTGTCCACGATTGTTTGTGTGATTGCAGTGCATTGTTTCATTTCGATCAATAAGGTATGCTATTTGGCCAAATTAGATGCTTTAGAGTGACATAAAATGACCAAAACGACCATTAAATCGTTACTTGTGGTTATTACAACAGTTCCAGCTGTCAGTTTCAGGCAAAAAATGAACCAGAACTAGACTTTTAGTTCAGCTGGTTCATTTTTGGGTTTGTTCTTGTTTTTCAATGCCAAAAGGGCGATGATTCCTGAGTAATATTTATTAATATAACATCACAGTAACAAAGTAGAGGAGAAAACTAGTAAAAATGCAGTGTTGTTTGACTTTTATTAATAGTAAAATTTGCCCCTCTTTCTTGGCCTTTCAGCGTACAAGCTGCCTACTGTCATTGTGGCGGTCATTTCTCTGGTGGCCTTGACGGTGGTGCTGCTGCTTGTGTGCTTGGTGTCATGTTTGGTGAAAGTACGCAGAAGGGCTGAAAAAGCTCGGGCCATAGAGAAGATTGCCCAAAATGCTGGCAAAGAGGAAGGGGACACTTTCAGACAGGTAACAAAACTACAGAGCGGCACTGAGCAAGAAACACATGTAGAAGATCAAAATTGAAGCTGAAGCTGTCATTTCTTTTTGATTTTTGTTTATTTTCTACATTAACATTATTGGATAATAAAATATTAATTAGTCAGAATGGATGTTCTTAGTCCCCATGTGCAGGATTAAGAAACATACTGTTTTCAGGACTGCTTAATTATACTGGTTGTCTTTTCTGGATATTCAAAAAATGGTGCCAGGTTGAATAATTAAAAATAAACTTTTACATTTTTTTATCAGTAGTGGATGGCATTAACTGTATTGCACACTGTATTGCTACTGTTGGAACAAAACCTTGTATCTCCGAAAAGGTAACTTTACAAGACAAGGAAAAACATTCTTAACTTTTAATGGAAGTCAATTGCAAAATATGTTTTCTAAGTAATTTTGGACCATTTCTGTTGGTCTGTTCAAATTGTTTTCAAATTATGTCAAAAAATAAACAAAAATGGAGACACAAGGTTTTGTCCCAGCAGCAACAATACACAGTTATTATTGACCATATAGCTTTATTCTGAAAAAAATCAGAAAAGAACAACCTGTGCTAAAAGCTTTAGTGCTGTTTGCAGGTGGTGCAGGATGCCTTCACCCGCCACAATGAGGAGGCCCCAGCTCTGTCACAAAAAGAAGATATTACAGAGAAATCCCAGAGCACTGAAGTCAGCATTAAGGTTTGTACTGTCAAGAAACAAACTAAACGTAATGCACAAAATGTGCAATGTTTTATGTGCACTTTTTTCAAATTAGTGTTGTATCCATACCATTTTTTTTCTGACCAAGTATGAATATTTGCCCATACCAATTTCAATAATGTACTGAGTAAACTGCTTAGAATTTTGAAGTTGTTAGTATATGTGAGTGCAATGTACCCTAACGATTAACTTACTAAAATCAAGCTGATTTTAAATAGCGTGCATTAGCTAGCTATGCTACATTAGTCACTTCAAGTCGGGTTGTGCTGCAATGGAAAGAGCGAGTTTTGATCCATATCAGAAAAGTGCTTCTGTACAGCTGTAAGTAAAGTACATTTCATAGTTTTGTTCCTGTGTTCCTCAACAGTCTTCGTTGCACAGTGACAGCAGGAATCACGTCCGAGTCTAATGCAACTGATGAGCTCATGTTTCATGTTATACGTGTCGGAGTCTTTTTGGCCAGTTGGCTGGTTGAGCTGTAGTTGAATGTCCTCTGAAGCCAGGTAGATACTGTGATTAGAAATCTTGCTCTGTAACTATGTTTGAATAATTCATCATACTCACACCATCTGAAAATGCCACGTCCAATGAACATGCTGCATGAAACGCAGCCTCTACAGACAGCTCTGTTTCTCTGTCTACAGACAGTTATTAATAAAGCTGTTCAAAACAATCATTCAAAACAATATGCTGCACACCTGAGTACTGAGCAAATATGCTGCTTCAGCAGCTTTGCTCTCTTTTACCACACTGTGCACTAGGCAGTGATCTACACAGTAGGACAATACAGTCTCTCTATAGCCTGTTTTACAAAGACAACTTAAAAAAAAACACTATAGCAATTCTATTGAGTCAAAGTAAAGTCAGCATATATGGACTATAGTACTGCAAATGCTGACTTTTTTGCCTCCGTTTTGTTAGCCTACATTATGTTCTCCCGGTTTTGGGAAGTGTTTGTGTGTGTTTAATAACCGGCTGAAATCACACTTTGTATTCCTCGTGGGAATATTCCAAGGCGGAATGTATGAAATGGTGGTGGTATTGGATATTGGTATTGGTGCATTTTTATAAGTACAACTACGAGTAAATGAGGGGATATCGGGCTGATACCCGATACCAGTATCGTTATCGATGCATCCCTATTTCAAATCAATTTAAATAAACTAAAAGCTCTTCCTCTGAATGTTCAAAGTGGTGGTGGTATCATATGTTGGTACTGGTGCATTTTTATGAGTACAAGTAAGTGAGCCTGGTATTGGGCCGATATCTGATACCAGTGTTGGTGTCAGTGCATCCCTATTTCAAATCAACCTAAATCAACAAAAAGCTCTTCTTCTAAATGTGTAAAATGGTTAGGGTATTGTATGTTGGTATTGGTCTTTTTCATTAACATGATTATGAGTTAATGAGCGCAGTATCGGTATCAGTGCCTCCCTATTTCAAATCATCAAAAAGCTCTTCCTCTACTATTTTGTGTATTATGTCTAGGGTCTGGAAGTATCTGCTAAAGACACAAGCATCCATGAAAAGAACCTGGAGACTAGTGACTCTGGAGTAGGTTTCAACACAGCCGGTCTTCCATTGGATAGTGACACTGAGGCACCAACAGCACCCATTACAGAGACCGCTGACAGTAAACCTACTGCCAATCAAGTCCCAGAGCCAAAACCCACTGTTATTCCACCTTCTGGACCAGCACATACCACTGAGACGAAGCCAGCATCTGAGAAAAAGGCTCCGGCACCTGCAGCTCCAAAACCAGAACCAACTCCTGAACCCAAACCTGTAACACCAACACATGAACCAAAAATGACCATCTCACCTAGTCCTGAATCAAAACCAACCTTAAGTCCATCTCCAGAACTGAAGCCTGCCGTGACGCCCGACGTGAAACAAGCTGTCAGCCCAACTCCTGAAAGCAAGCCAGCACTGGAGGTCAAACCAACACCCACTCCGGAAGCCAAACAAAGTCCTGAACCCCCAAAAGCTGTGACACCAACACCTGACTCAAAACCAGCAGTCACTCCAACGAAAATCCCAGTCTCTCTAACTCCTGATCTTACACCAACCAAACCGGCTACCTCTGACCCCACACCTGCTGTGAGCCCAACACCAGAACCCAAACCAGCAGCCGTTACCCTTTCCCCTGATGTCAAGCCTGCTCTATCTCCATCTCCAGATCCTAAACTTGCTGTGTCACCTACCCCAATGCCAACCACCAACGGAACCCTCGAGCCCAAGCCGGATATAGGATCTCCTGAGCCAAGTGCAACCCTGGATCTGAAAGGCACTGAACCGTCCAAATTAGCATCTCCAAAAACCCCAGACACTGAGAAAAGCTCAGTAAAAACCCCGGAGGTCATCTCTACTGGAAGTCCACCTACAGAGGCCAAGCCCAGCGATGGCGCTCCTGCCCCAGGCCAGGAGGAAGCTTCCACCACCTGAGGTCAAACCCACTGCCTCCAGATTTCTGTTCCCTCCAATGTCCTTAACACCGCTGACAATCGAGGATATCTTCTCTAACAACAAGCAAGAATTCATTGACTTATTATGAAGGAGGGCCTTTTTAGTGTTTCAAGTTTCACTCTTAATACGTAACTAACAAAACAGTGACAATAATTCACTGTAGATTCACCCGATTTATTACTATTTAATCACTTTGTAACACTACTACCATAACAAATATGAAACACAGAGACGTACCACTACTTTGATTGTCTATTTGATGCAGCCTGAGAAAGTCTGCGTCTGATAAAAAAAGATGTACAAATGCAACATTCCTATCATACTTAAATGCGTCGCCACTGCATGCAAATATTAAGAGAATGAACTAACTGCATTAGACCTTTCCTTATTCAGAGATTGCAGTAATGAACGAACACTGGACTGAGTCATAGTAAACCAACATAAAGCAATTTTCCATCCCGTCCCAATTTATTACTGACACTCCACAGAGATTTTAACTCTATAATATACAGTTTAATTTAAAAAAAATCACCATATTATAACACATAAATTACCAATAGACAAAATCACCTAAACCTATATAGTATTAATGAAAAAACAATTTTAATTACTATGAAACAATGTGGAATCTGATGAACACTTACAATCACCAAATACAATACGCTGCAACCTTTCCTGGATTACTTCCTGACTTTCTCCATTTGGAACACTCTGGAACCTTTTGTTTTTGGAGGAATCCTGCTGGAACATTTCCAGTCCAAATTACGCCAAGAAAGACACATTTTTTCACGGATTTCCTCCCCAAACACTTGAACAAAGCCTTACAACACTGGACCTGTTTGGGTTAGTCTAACAACAAGATAATTTCAGCAGTAGGCCAATGTTCCTAGCATTCCCATACAGCCATTTCCTATATTGCTGTACATGTATTGTCAGTAATATAGGCCAAAGAATTTTCAACATGTAGATCTAACTGGCATGATCTGTTATAGTAACCACTTATGGGTGCCTGTTCTTATTCAAAATTGATTTGCTGACTCACTGAATTCTGTAGCATGTTCTACGAGGAACTCCAGATGCTTCTAGACTGAGACAGGGTAAGTGTGCTGATGCAGAACAGGTTTTTAATTTTCTTACCCGAATTGAATGCAGTTTTCGGGATGGGGATCTGATCCTACATCAGCATTCTCACTCTGAGATTCTTAAAGACACAGACCTCTCATTTTGTAGTCGGCGGCATGCCCACATAAGGAATTCCGGGTCTAAGCCTATGGGAAAAATGAACGTTATTGAAAATCGCAGGTAAACAAAAACATCCCAAAGTCTATACATATACAGGGTCTATACTGTGTATACTGGATCCTCCGAATTACAGGGTTGTTAAACAGTTGCTACATCCATGCTACAACCAGTCACTTGAATGGAAATGATGTTGCATGAAAGTAAGTCTAATACTGAACTCTATTCTACAACACCAGCTGCTCAAACTATAGGTTAGTATTGCCAAAGCTGCTGGTTTGCTTGGGTATTTTGATCAAAATTATGACCGTTCAATGTGCTGCAGTTTTAGCTTGCATCATATAGCAATATTCACATTTTAACTACTTAATGACCTCTTACTTCAGAAGATAGTACAGTGGTATTCAACTAAAAAATGTATCATCATTTTTGTTTTCATGTGCCAGCTGCAATTTTCTAGAATGCCCATATGGAAAAAAAGTTTGGACCTGGCGTTCCTTATATGGGCATTTCGCTGAAAAAGTGACTGATTCATTAATAAGACTGGCTTTTTGTGGTGAAACTTTCATGTAGCTGTAGTTGCCTAAAATATGCTCCTTCAATTCACTTGAAACCTAAGTTACCATCCTAATTTTGCGAAACAATCGAATTGCGGTTAACTAGCTAGCTAGTTAAGCTAAGCATGCGCCAGCGAATAAGCAACATTATTTCGGTTTAGCTAGCTAGCTAGTTAACCTAACTGTTTCCCTGCGAGTGAGCAACATTGTCTCAGTTGAAATGATATGATTTGACTTCACTTAAACCTTGTGTTGCACTACAGTTGCTTAATGTTAATCTTAGCTGGCTAGTCAGCTAACATGACTGCTGTCTGGACGACTGCTTGTTCCAGTGTTTGTTCTGCTTTGTTATCCTGCTGTTGTCACAATCTAAGCTAGGTTCATTTTCTCTTCTCTTGACACCCTATACATTTTCACACGGTGGAGATTCCATGTAAAGCTGGATTCAAGAGTCGAGTTGGATTTCATCATCAGTTGTCAAAGTCAGTTTACTGAGACTCTGGGTGCCTCTTGCAGAATTTGAACACCACTGCCCTTTTGCTACTGCACCAACGGTTTTGGAAACTGCTGTCTATGACCTGTTTATGTAGGCTTTTCTTCTATTTAAAGGTTGTGCATGGTAGCTAGTTATGTCCTTTCAAATGGGGGTGTACCTACAGTATCGGAGATCCGATTTTAGCACTAGGTAGATTTTGCTAATGCAGAAGAAAACCTCTACCTCGCATTGTGAGTCAACTCTAACCAACCGAGAATGGTACATTCACTGTAGTGCACTGAAAAAAAAGGACTTTGTAGGCTTTTCTGGTTAAAGCACAAAATTTTATCCTCTAATGAGTGAAGCTTTACAGACCACCAATCTTAGGCATCTCTGATCCCCCCAACCACTCCCTTACCATTTCTCAAATGGCCTTGTTCTTTCTAAGTCTTTTACACCGGTTTTAATACTAGTAGTCTAAAAGAAATTTAAAAGCCATAAGGTATAATACATGTAGTGTAATAATACATAATACACAATGTAAATAGCATGTGATTATTATAAATAATTATTATTATCCACATTAGCTAACTTCCCTTATAGGCTCTGTTATAGGATTCTGCATATTCTTGATATTAACTGTAGTCGCAGTGGAAATGACCAATATTAGCTAATAAAGCTTTTAGTCACTGATGCTTTGAAAATTTCTCTTTCTGACCCAAATCATGTAGGTGATGAAACTTTTTACTCCCCAAGCAAGCAGCTGAGTGTCAAGATCAAGATCTTTTTAAGCAATACTGAGTGCAACGAGCCTATGCACATACACGCACACAGACACACATACACAGCCCTCGGCCTCTTACTTACTAGTTGTGGTAGGATTAATAAAGGCAGGGGTTCCCACAATGAAGAGTTCACACAACACACAAAAATAATTAGGTGAAATTATATGAAAGAAATTATAGTTTTACATCCACTTACGTATGTCAGTATAATCTAAATTGGTCCCACTTTACTCAATGCTTGCTCTTGCAAATGAACCCTAGGGCTGTTTCTTGCTATAAGCAGTATCTTAGGACCTGTGAGCCACTAGAGGGGCTCGCAAGTACAGTCGTGTGAAGAATTAAGTATACCCCATGAAATGTTTCTCTTTTTTTTACATGTGGATAATATGAATAATAATATGCCCGTATGAACGGATATGTACAGCCCCTTTCAAATCCCTCCACAGCATTTCAATGGGATTCAGATCTGGGAATTCCCCATTCCTTTCCTTTCGAGCTATTCTTTCGTGGATTTACTTGCATGTTTGGGATCATTATCCTGTGGAAAGGTCCGCTTCTCCAGCTTCAACTTTTTTTTTCTTTACAGATTGTCTCACATTCTCCTTAAGCACTCTCTGGTATGAAAGAGAATTCATAGCTGATTCTATGATTGCAAGTTGGCCAGGGCCTGAGGCAGCAAAGCATGTTAATTCTAAGTGTCACTTGTTAAGTTATATCACCTTTATCTATCAGCACTTTTTAAATGAAGATGAGATATCTGTATCTCCAAATATGAAAAAGTCTAAACTTTTCATGGGTGTACTTCTCATGACTGTATATATGAGTTTTTTTTTTTAAACATTGATTTTAACTTTCCTGATTGAAATGAATGAAGTATTCATTTTTTCATCATTCATGCACATAGTATAACATGCATGGGGTGGCTGGGGGCAAGCAGGACATTGCTTAGGGCCCCCAAATGTTAAGAAATGACCCAGAATGCATTATTCTAGAGGCAGTGATGTGTGGCACTGTGTGCTGTATAATTCATGAAGCAACGAAAGAACACTTATACAAGAAGGTTAAGACATGAACGGTACATCTGACTGGGCCTTCAGTCCACATAAGAAAGAAAGGATCTCTGACATGAAAACATTTGGGAACCCCTTCCTTATGAGGTTACTGTAGGAGAAGTCATTATGTATATAAAATGTTTCTTTCTGTCCAGATAAATACGTCCCAAACTGAAGCCCATTTCATACACCATTTTATTCACACACCATTCTCTACAGACATATCCATACCCAAAGAGTCAGGCGTGCTACTGTGCCCCTGGGCCAGGTGAAGTTCGAAGGGGTCATATCACGGAAAAAAAATCCTTGTTTTGTGAAACAGAAGGGTTAGATATAGTATGTAAGCACTTCAAAATTTGGGCTGACCGCAGTTATTTTCACGGTTGTTAGCTTTCGAAATGTTTACGTCTCAACAAACAGAATATGAAATGGGTAGCTTGTTAAATGCAGTTATTTATATGACACTTAATCATCATGTGTGTTGTGACAGGCCTGCAGCCTTCCATATCCATATCTTTTTGCCAAACTCGGAACGTCACCTGTGTTCTTCAAGGGAATTCCACTGGTTTTTCAAAACTTCTGCATACTTAAATGATCAAGAGTCAAGCAAAGTCATTCAGAGTGGTTTGTTGGGAGATGCCCTGTTCTAGAGAAAACAAGTCAGAAGAGTTCACAGAGGTGGTGACAGGAACCAGACGTTTATCTCTACAAGCTAAATCACAGTTATCACATGAAATGACAAAATAGTCCCAAAAACAAACCTTTTTTTTCGTGATTTACCACTATTTTACCATTTTAGCATTACATATATATATATATATATATATATATATATATATATATATATATATATATATATATATATATTTATATTATATTACATATATTTTATATATTAAACATATAAGACACGTATAGGTTCACTAGTGGTTGTAGACATTGCAACCCCTGGTTCCTGTCACCACCGCTGTAAAGAAGTCTCTCATACTATGAACTATTTCACATTAAACCGCTCTGAATGACTGTTTACATCTCAGAGCCCCTTTAAAGTCCGCATGAATGGCAAATCATAACACATTTTCGTCCTGTGATGTATTCGTTAGTGAAATGTGTCAGAGAGGGTTTCTCAACTAATTGAGCATTTTCTCTCAATGATAGGTGGGGATGGTGTGAGGGGGGAGTGAAACCTCATTATTAGTCATATTATTGGTCCCTTTTTAAAAACTACTAAGCTTTAAAATTAGCTATATTTAGTTCAAGTACATTTCCTAAGATGAGAAATAAAAGTGGCCCATCATGCTCAAACAACCCCACAAGAAGTGATGCACAGCTAAGAACATCACGTCACACAGTGTGAGCGGGTGCTATTTCACGACAGATTTGTTACAGAATTGGATCGCATTCATTCTTTTTTCCCCTCCCATATTCAATCTGTCTATTTGAATCAGCACAGTGGCGACATGTTAGTCTTCCCAGCTTGGTAGTGTTGTGTCATTTGTATGACTGGGGAAGACCTAGCTAGCAGATGGACTTGGGGGGGAAAAATTTAAAGATTTTGTGTTTTTGGTACAAAAAACACATGATAACAGTGGACTGACTCAGGGGTACAGTAAGTAAACAAGGGTAGTGGCCCATTCATTTCTAACACAGACCTCAAGCCCTCAACGTGTGGCCTAGACCTCAAACCACAAAGCAACTATTAGCTTTTTAAATGACAAATTTGTGTGAATAAACTGCAGATGCACTGATCTAATCTGTAAATCTGCTGTCACGGTCAAATGCTTAGCTGCAATACGCAACAAATTCAGTGCTAGTTTAAGCAATCATACAATATATCAACATAGTTATTACTGACTGCATTTGCTAAAAGATAGCCGAGCAGCATGAACTCAGAAAAGAAATCACCTTCTGCACACAGCTAATACATGCATCCCTTTTGTACAACCAGTGCTGTTTGTTTAGTGTTAAATGTGCACAATGATTCACATTATCTCTGTATACTGTGTGTGCAGTGAGTATTAAGTGTGGGGTTACTGATGTCTTATGATGTGTATTCATTGTTGGCACCAAGCATCTGCATTCGATTGTGTTCGTGAAGGTGTGTGTATGCGTGTGTGAGTATGTGTGGGTTCTGTGTTTACGATAAGAATACCCTGGATAAATGATGTATGTTGAGCTTCACCGGTCGTTGTAATTCCTTGACCAAGAAAACCAGCGTGTTTTGTCAGACTCTGTTGATTGATGTTCTTATTCAAGTATTGGCTACACACACAGGCTCAAGACCTTGTATACACTCTCTAGCAGCAAGTAGTTTGGCTACTACATCAGGGGAGATGTAATGTGATCTACGACAGTTCCAGGCTATCCAGGATGTCATTAGTTTGTGAAGTCATGCTATACACTACCTTTCAAAAGAGAAGGACTGCTAATCGTACTAAAAATGTATACTTTATTTAATAATGACTTACACAATGTAGTAAATACGTAACAATATCAATACAACACTGAAAACAGCAGGGAGGTAGACCGTGGCTTATGTATCAGAGTAAAGTGGGGGGAAAGGTGAGGGGCTCAACCAGTCAGTGTGAGGTAGGCAGGGAGGAGTTTATCCTATCAGAGTAAAGTGGGCATAAAGGTGAGGGGCTTATTCTGTCAGAATAAAGTGGATGAAAAGGTTAGGGGCCTATTTAGTCTGAGTAAAGTGGGCAAGTAGAGGAAGAGGCTTATCCAATCAGGATACGGTGTGTAGGGAGGGAGAGGGGCTTATCCAGTCAAGAGTAAAGTGGGTGGGGAAGGAGAAGGCCTTATGCCAACAGAGTAAATTGGGAAGGGAGGACCTTATCATATTGAAGTTGGGGAGAAGGTAAGGGACTCCTATAAGAGTAAAGTGGGTGGACAGAGGGAGGGGCTTATCCTATAAAAGGAAAGAAGGCGGAGATACAAGGGACTTATCCTATCAGAGAAAGGCGGATAGGGAGGAGCTTATCCTATCAGGATAAAGTGGGCGGGGAGTGGAAGGGCTTAGCCTATCAGGATAAAGCGGGGGGGGACTTATCCTATCAGAGTAAAGTGGAGGGACTTATCAGATTCAAGTGGGAGGGGCTTATTATATCAGGGTAAAGTGGTGAGGGGGAGGGGTTTATGCTGTTCATACTAACACTTAAATGACTAGCTCTTATTTTGAACCTGAAAATTCATCTTTATTGCAAAATTTGATAACTAATCACTAACATTTTATTTTATATCTGTAGTTTTAGATGCTTTATTTAATAATATCATGTTTTAGGAACAAGAGTAAGTTAAATAGGATAAATAATACACCATAATTTCATATTATGGTCGGTATTATCTATTTCTAGTAGTTATCTGCTTTCAAATCTCATCTCCACTTTTGAAATACGATTTATCGTAGATGTATTAGTTTATCATTTCAGATGCTCTACAACTTCCTCAGTTATTATAGAATCATTTTAAATTTCTTTCATCATTCTTAACGCATCTAACATTTCGGTTCCTATGAATGATGTGAAACCTATTAAGTACAGAGTTAGCATCATATTAGTAAAAATATTATATCTCTTATACATGTATCTGCAATAAAATTGCATTTATCTTATTAAAAATAGAGATTCCAAACATTTCAACGCTGATTTCTCACTTCTGAATGGCAGTGTATATCAAGATGCCCACCATTAAAGCCGCACTATATGGTTTCAGAACAAAGTGGTGACACTTTGTTGGCTGAAGAAAAAGGAAGAAAATTCAGACAGAACGCACAATGAAAGGACCAAAGGCTGATAATCTGATAAGGCATGCTTCAAAGCTCTAATGGCTTTACATTTCAAATAACTGTAAGCAATGGAATTACAAGCTTCTTATACTGAATGAGAATAAAAATGGGCGTATTCATGAATGGGTAAGAGAGCTTTTGCGATCTTTAATCTGGTCATCTATATGGAATGGTCTTGAAATAAAATGCCAAGAGCAAATACTTGAATGCAATAAAGTTGACATTAAACTGATCACCTCCTAAATGACTGTGGTTTTAATATCAAGATGATTCCTATGCAATGTTGTACTATTTCAGCACACTTTTTCAGCTCTTATCCGCAGGCAATAGCTAGTTTTGCCCTGTAGCTTAAAGGCTAATGTAGCTAATAAAAGCCTATACCCGACCTATAGTGTAAACCTCATGTCTACATTACCTCACACTTTCCTCAAACCATGTTGAGTGGTTAAGTGATCTCTAAAAGACTTGTTTTTGTGGCTTCTTGCACTGTATGGCGCACTGTTATCTACAGACATGGACAAAAGTAGTGCCTAAATTCAGGCTTCCAGACTTCTTAGCTTGCAAATGTGACTATAAAATGAGTAGATATGTGACTTTCAGTTAAAGATAGGTATGTAACTTGCCAGAAATCCAGTACAATGCCAAAGCTAAGCTTACCACTTGAGAACCAGAAGGGGAAAGAAGGAGACGAATAGTTTAACTGTAATTTGATCCAACGAAAAAGTCACCTCAGCCTGAAAAAAATGCATAGAAATGAATACTTTATTTTCTGAAAGGATGACAGAGGATATTCCTTAGAGAGTTCTTCTACAGAGTAAGCCTTTAAAAAGTCTTTAGTTACGTACAAACAACATTACAGCTTCGTTAGCTTGCTAGCATAACCTACTCGCTATACCTGCCTCAGCAGCTCATCCACAGCATCAGCCTCAGTGTCTCGTGTCAGGAGACGGATTTTCTCCTTCAAAACCTCGAATTACAGTTACTTCATTACAAGTTTTCAGGTCGTTTGGTAGTTTTTTCCTCCATTGCGGTCTCCTATTCAGCTGCTGCCTAACGGTTAACACTAACGGTCGACGTCAATTCAAAATTCAAAACGTGTCTCGCGCTTTAACGGTCAACTCCATGAAGAATATCCAATATGGCTGTTCTTCAGACTCGTCATCGCTCGTTTCTCTGTTGGTTTCTACACGGTGTGTGAGTTATACTGTTGTGAAAGTGCCAAATTGGTCCAAAATTAGTCGCAATGATGATGGGAAAACAAAAAGAATAGCTATTAACCCTTTGAGGCACGGTGGTCACTGGGAGAAACCACTTTTTGTGTTTTATCATTTCTCAAATTGCATTTGTGTTTAAAGAGGGAACCTTGTTTAATGCTGTTCTGAGGGCAATTAAAAAGTAGCACACAGGAAGTGATGTAAGAACTGTAGTTTTTTTCTGCAAAGCTGGGTTTGCATTGTTGTTGGAGGACCCTCTCCAAAACTGCTTACCAGGTTCGTTTTGTATGTATGGTTGTAGTTTTTAATTGTAGATAGCATACCGTAGAATGGGAATTTACAAAATAATAATTAAACAATATAACGCTATTGTTGGAAGAAAACCTCGTATCTCCAAACAGTAACTTTACAGGAGAAGGAACAAACCTACTTTACTTTTAATGTAAGTCAATGGAACCAGAGTTTTTTCCAAGTCATTTTGGGTCATTTCTTTTGGTCCATTCATCATGAAATTTACACACAATGTAAAGGGAAACAGGCATTTTCACATTATGTCATAAATTGAAAAACGACAGCGATATGCATTTTATAAGGCAAAAATGTTTTGGTTTTGTCTAGTAAACACTCTGAATATATGTGAAGTAGAGGGTCACAAAGCTAAAAACTGGTGGTTACCAGGTGAAAAGACATTGTGCCTATAGGATAACATTGTACTTATTTGTTTCTTTGTTTATTCAGACCTAGACATATTTCACAGAGCTAATTTGATTTATACTGTATTTCACAGTGTGTCATGGAAAAACACAAATGAGCGCTGCCAACCGGTGGTTAAGCAGAGTACTAGAGAAAAATTACCTTCATCATCACTCATTTTGCACTCACAGTCCAATTTACTTAGTTTTACCTGCCTTCCTTTCTTTAGTTATATTATTAAATTAGTTCAGTAAATAATTTTAATCTAGTACAGTGTCAGCAACAACTATAAAATCATTTTATATTGCTCCTAGTCATTTTTTCTCAGTTGTTTGTAATATTAGTCTTAGTTTATAGTCTAAAATAAAAGTCTGTATGTGCTTAAAGTCTGTTTAAGAGGATTAAAAACTAGCTAGAGCTTGTATGCAGGACAATAAGATGGGTGGTCCGAGGGTGGACCAGCAGTGGCAAACAGTCAGCGGGGCGCCAACGTTATCAAGCCAGCGAACCGATATATATGCTTGCTAAACAAATGTCTTATTAATGAAGTAGACCTTCTTTTGTTACTGCAAAATATACCGTTTTTTATGACGGTTTACATACATATCGCTGTTGTCGGAAGAAAACCTTGTATCTCCATTTTTGTCGTTTTTCAGTTTTTGATATGATTTGGAAATACCTGTTGTTCTTTACACTGTGTGTAAATTTCATGATGCATGGACCAAAAGAAACAACGCAAAATGACTTTAAAAAAAAGTCTGATTCCATTGACTTACATTAAAAGTAAAGTAGGCTTTTTCCCTGTCCTGTAAAGTTATCATTTTGGAGATACAAGGTTTTCTTCTGACAACAGAGATATATAGCCATATTCTTCCTATGCAACAGTTTTAAAATACGCAAGAATATTTTCCATAGACATATAATTAACGTAAACCACGAGAGGCCGCAAGTTACAGTGATTTTATCACGGGGAGCAGAAGAACGTTCAGTCGCCCATCACTAGATATTGTGATCATTTTCAAAAAAACTTCACTTTATAAGTACTTTTTTATCATTTAAGGTTCAGCCACATGCATACTTGACAAATAGTGCCCGATATGGCTGTAGAAGCTAGAATTTCAAAACTTACTTAGCTGGGTTTAATCTGGGTTTGACACTACTTCTGACTGAAACACTGACTTTTGAAGTGTGTCAGACGTTTAAGTGACATTCTATAGACTTCTGTACTGCTGTTTTACAGTGAATCATAAGTACTTTAGTTCAAGCCTGTGATATTAAACAGGGAAAGTGTTTGCCATTGGGATAGCTTGTACAAGCTGCTGAATCTTTTTATGGGTGGGTTTTCTTTAGAACAAACTCCCGATCCAAAATGTTTAAATAGGGAGGCCGCACATAAAAAATAACTCAGTAAAGCTTAATGTGTGCACAGTGAATCAGTCGGGGCTGTTAAACACTGCCTTCTTGTGGTGGATGGAAGTAAAACATCTAACTGGTTAACTCTGACACCTCTCTTAATTCATCAACAGAGATGGAAAAAGTACAGCAAAATTGTACTTAAGTGAACGCTGGGGCTCTGTTCTGTGTTAAAATCTTAACTGAAATGGAAGGTATGGAGATAAAATGTAAAAGTCCAAGTAAATAATAAATGCGTTTAAAAGTACTTGAGAATATATAGGTATAATATATTATGTATTAAGTTCAAGCGCAATGTTCATAAAGAATATCCAATTAGTCTACTGTGATTGGCTGTAGAAATGTAACTGATATGATACCCTATATGATAAATAAACCAAACGCCTGCTTAAGAAAACAGATAAGTGAAAGTTTAACTTTTTTTTTTTTAATTACATTTAGCAACATAGCTTAAACATCTTTGCTGAAGGACACCATTACAGTTTTCAGAATATTTTTAGAATATTCATTGACTAAACAAAAAAACTTCAGAAGAAACAGCAATGCTTGTTTATTAATTATTTTAAGATCAGTGCATGGTATGTAGCAAATGTGCTCGTTAGATGAATTTTAAAGAGTAGTTAATGGCTTCTTTACAAACACTGAAGTTTCTAGTAAAACCAGTTATTAATCTTAGTGTCAATGAGCTCTGCTAAAGCCTGAGTAGACTGATAAATCAATGTGATGATCAGTTATTAATCTCAGTGTTACTGAGCTCTGCTAAAGCCTGAGTAGACTGATAAATCAATGTGATGATCAGTTATTAATCTCAGTGTTACTGAGCTCTGCTAAAGCCTGAGTAGACTGATAAATCAATGTGATGATCAGTTATTAATCTGTGTTATTGAGCTCTGCTAAAGCCTGAGTAGACTGATAATGTCATGATCAGTTATTAATCTCGGTGTTACTGAGGTCAGCTAAAGCCTGAGTAGACTGATAAATCAATGTGATCAGTTATTAATCTCAGTGTTACTGAGTTCTGCTAAAGCCTGAGTAGACTGATAAATCAATGTGATGATCAGTTATTAATCTCAGTGTTACTGAGTTCTTTTGAGGGATGATCAAATTGAATGGTTTCCCAGTCTCCTCAAGAGTGGACATGTTTGCAAGTAGTAATTTTAGCACCAGTGTTGAACCAGGAGGATGGCCTGAGAGAGAGAGAGATGAGAGAAGGCATTTATAGTCACAATCAGTTACATTTTTTTATTAAAGTCAATAACAAAAACATCTCAGAATTACATTCACACGACAAAACAAATGAAAAAACATTTGATCCATTAACAGTTTAGTTAAAGCTGTTGTCAAAACTTGAAAACACCAGCAGGCCAAAAATCTCACAATTCTTAAAGACTTCTTAAAATCTCAGATCTCACAACAGTTTAATTTAATCACGATTCTTTAGAAAAATGGGAACTATACAGTAGCTGAATATAACAAATAACAATAATACACATTTTTAAATTTGTTTATATTTGAAATAGCCTGGAAATTTTATTTATTTTTTTAATTTTTCCCTTGAGGACCACTTTTTATGTGCTTTTGTGTACCAAAAATGGTTATAATTCGTTTTTACATGACAATTTTCCAACCTCTCTTTAACCCTTAGCATTAAATAAGGTGATTCTGTGCCTTTGAGACTGATGTTAGATAAATGAGTGCTGTTCTGATTGGCTGCCTCATTCAAGAAGCACTCAGAGCTGAAACACTGCTTATAACTTCAGTGTGAGTGGGCGGAGCTAATCTGCTCTAAGATGAATAGGTGGATGTGTAAATGATATGTAAATGAGCTGGTTCTCATGACATCACAGAAACAATGAATACAAAATGGGCTTAGTTTTCATTTGTGGACTGTATGGACTATAGTACATATATATGTACTATGTACTATATATGTATAATATGTATGTATTATATAATTTAGCAATTATAATTAATTCTAACATTTCATCATCAATGCAGTTGCGTTAGATTGATGCATGTTTACACCCCTACACAATGCACACCTGTCTAGAATGTATTTAAAGGAATAGCTCAGCCAACAACAAAAACTATGCATTTATATGCACTTAATAATCTGATAACTGCAGAAAATCAGATTTTGTCAGTAGCCCGATCAACGTGTTTACATGCACTTGAATAATCAGATAATGAGAAAACTCTGGGTTTACGTGAGTTAGACAATAATCAGATTTCTGCTTTGCAACCAACCAATAAACTCACAGAAGAAGACGTGACGTAAACGTAATGTAAAACTCAAACTGCGTATGGCTCTTTTTTCTAAATCATGGCGCCAGTTTACCTGAAAATATAAACATACATCATCTAGAAGATTAAAAATAATTTAAATTCTTTATTTTGTCAAGCATGTATTTGGTTTCAGCATTCGGCAGCACTGCTTGTTTATTTCCGGTACCGCCTTCTGTTTTTGCACATGCGCAAACTGAGAAATCCAAAAGAAATCAGAGTAAGCGTTTACATGCACTAAGAAATCTGGTCACTGAGCTAAAAATCGGAGTATGCTGTTTACATGATCATTTAAGTAATCAGATAACTGCATAAATCTGATTATGATTGGATTATTGACTGCATGAAAATGCACTCGATGACTGAAAATGAATGGCCACTGAATAGCATTAGGCAAACACATCTCTGAGGCTGTGCACCATCTTGTGGTTGGGAACGTGTGCAAATAAAGATATCCAGGCCTGAAGGCCTATTCACACCAAGTACTGTTTTCTTTCAGACAACACTCTTTTTTTGGGGTTCACTCCATTCTACAGAAAAAAAACAACAACACGGGCAGTTCCACCACCTCATACAGGAGCTGAAGCTGTATAACAAGCGATTCTGAAGGTATTTTCACATGGCAGGGGGGAATTCAAGCCTCTGCTTCTGCTTGTTGCCCCTCTCACTCAAGGAGGAAACGAATGGCAGGGAGCCCATCGAGCCTCTCCTCTTTCTGATAAATGTGAAGCAGAGTTTTCACTTTGATTTTTAACACCATCAACTACAAAACAATAACATAAGGATATGAGCATTCATTAGTGAAAAAGGCTAATAGTTTGCGATTCTTTTGTGGACATGAGCAGACAAGGATACACCTAGATGAACTTGTCATAAGGTACTCACCGTCATTCTCCAGCCTTTCAGCTGTGGTCTGCCAATGCTGGAGTAGGTAATCGGAAAAATGAGGAGACATCCAAGTGGAATTTTGGGCAGCTTACTGGGAACTAATGTATAAACTCACACATATAAGCAAAAGAATGCTCAGACAGTAGCTCTGTAGTAATGTAAACCAGCAGCCCCTGCCTCTTATTCCCGTTCCACCTTAAACGATGTGGCAGTTACATTCAGATGCAGGCACAGGTAGTAGCGTGTAACTGCTGCACTCTTTAAGATGGAACGGAAATTCAAATACGAGGCCTGGAGAGATTAGTGCATCAAATTCAACACACCAGTACTTATTTTGCATTACCGATATAGCAATTTTAATACATGAATCATGTGAAGATGGACAACAGAAGCAAAAACTGCAAAAAACCTTAAGGAGGATGAGGACATATCCGAGCAGGCGGGCAGTGAGAAATGCCAACAGGACCTTAATTAATTTAGCTAGCACTCATTTGTAGCATATTGTGGCATGATATTGCCACATTTAGCATATATTTTGACTGTCACTGCTGTCATCTTGATGCATATTTGTTTGGGCTGCAACCATGACAACGGTGCTCTGATTGGTCAGTTTGATTTTAAACTCATCTATACAATGCAGAAAATCAGGCAGGCTCCCATTAAAACATTTACACAGGGTCGCGGTCCATTATTTTGCGTTTTTTTTTTTGTTGGTTAAAAAATCGGACTCGATGTGAACAGGCCTTAAGACATTTTTTCTGTATGGGCTAAATTACTGACCGCTATCGCACGCTTAGGTAAACATAAATGCTGCAAGGGTGATACTAGGAACGTTATTGGGGTTTTGTCACCTTTGGAGTCATTCTAATCAGTGGCTATTAGCTTCTATCGATTAGCATGTTTGGTTGAGCTATTCCTTTAAAATTCAGAGTGAGGGATAGAAGATGGAGAGAGGGGCGAGGTTTTTGCCTTCATCCGTGTCACAGGGGTTGAAAAATGGGAAGACGGGCACCAGCAGGGGGCCTGTGAAGAATGAGAAAAGTGCCATCATGGTGACAGCATTGTAGAAGGACACCTCCTCCCTGTCACAGTCCAGGAACACCCCGATACGGGTAGGCATGGTGGCGGATCGGACCAGCGTGGGCTTAGGATTGGTGCAGGCCAGGATAGAGCCGTTCTTGAGAGCCAGCGTCCAGAAGCCGTTGGCCTCGGAGGACGAGTCCATCTCGCCACGGGGTATGTCCTCTCTGGCCACGCCCACCCTCCACGCCGTCTTCCCCCGCACGTCCACCTCCCAGTAATGGCGGCCGTGACTGAAACCCTCCCGGCCCATCAAGCAGTAGTAGTAGTGGAAGCGCTTTGGGTTATTCTCCACCTCCTCCACCTGCTTCTCCTCCTCAAAGTGCACTGTCGTGTCACCAGCAGTGACGGTAAGCAGTGGGTGCGCTGTCTCAGGGTCAAAGGTCACCATGGATATGTCTGCAGACCAGAAGGAGCGTACAGTGAGCAGCAGTCCTAAACACACTCTGATCATTTTTACTTTAAATTTACCCTATTTACATGGTGGCTAATTAGCTTATGTTCCCATAGTGTGGCAAAAGGGTAATTAGTAGCCATGGAGCAAAAATCTGAAGTGTGTCCCAAACTACACTTTAAAAGAATAACGCTGTTTGACATAATAAGCAAATTCTCTGCATAAGTATCTTTTGTCTATGAACGCTCACGACTAAAGATCCATTCATTTCAATGGAATTTGCTGCGAAAAACAAATTAGCATCACAAACTTCTGGAGCAATTTAATTTCACCTCACAAGAAGTTCAGCTTTGAACTTTGACTCAAGAATTTGCACCCATGACCAGTAGCTCTACCAGAGAGTTTCTACTGAAGAGAATTGCTGATCAATCATGTGTTCAAGGTTGTTCAGAAGCTAGAGGGCGCTCCTGAGCGAGTCCAAAATGAATGGGTTCTTAGGGAGCTTTTGTACAAGATCAAAGTTTGTAAACGTTCAATCATTTTTTGCACGGAAAAATACACAGATTCCCCGAACACAGAACTGCATAAGGCATTCCAACACTGCTATTATATTTTTGAACTCTGAACTTGAGTTACAGGACTATATAACATTGCCTCATGTGCATTCATGACATCAATGAGAGCAAACTACTTCACTCAGCCAATGAACTGATCGGCTCAACAACCAATCAGTGCTCATTAGCGGTAATGCCAACCAATCAGCACTCAGTAGCAGTAATGCCAACCAATTAGCCCTCAGTAGCAGTAATGCCAACCAATCAGCACTCAGTAGCAGTAATGGCAACCAATCAGCACTCAATAGCAGTAATGCCAACCAATCAGCATTCAATAGCAGTAATGGCAACCAATCAGTACTCAGTAGCAGTAATGCCAACCAATCAGCACTCAGTAGCAGTAACACTAACCAATCAGCACTCAGTAGCAGAAACAGTAACCAATCAGCACTCAGTAGCAGTAACACTAACCAATCAGCACTCAGTAGCAGTAACACTAACCAATCAGCACTCAGTAGCAGTAAGACTAACATCATACTGGTCAAAAACATGTTGAAAAAATGGATCCCAAAGTCCCACAGAAATGGTTAGAAACTAGTTTAACATTTAGTTTTTAGCCATTTAGCTCCATTCACCCCATTCATTGAGGACTTGCTCGCAGGCAACCATATAACAGGAGAAATAGGAAGGAGCCGGGCTCCCGTTAAACCAGCTCCGGTGCTACTGCTTTGGCTGCATTGACCACTGAAGGGGTATCTTCATATAGCAGCACTGAAGATCCAAAATGGAGGAAGCACTACTTTTAGCTGCATCTAAACACATTTTACATGGTCTTTCCTAACTGGCTATAAATAAACACATAAAACAGGCAGGATGAAGCACAGTCAGTTGAGAGGCGGTATTTGATGGCATCTTTACTTTCATAATTCTTTTGTTGATGGTCGGTGATTTAGCTAGCTTGGTTATCTACTTGACTAAGAGCTGCATGCTAAACATGCAAGTTACATATTTTTGCTACAGCTCTTGCGGCATATAAGTGTCTGGCATTTTACTGTTTATGGTTGGTTACTGAGCTTGCTAAATGTACTGAAACGGAGGATTATTTTCATTGCGAAGCTTCCAGTCCAGCTGCGGTCCCACCTATTTCGAAAAAGACGCAAAGTGCTACATTCTGTGGCTTTAGATGAATTCTCTTTGAGGTCGCATAATTCTAGTGATGACTTGAAGGTGTTCTGAAGCCAAACGCCATTATAGTTTTAAAGTGCAGTCAGTGAAGCCAAAGAGCCATTCTATCTTTTCCTTAGTTCTGTCTATGTAGCCTATAATATGCCCTACAGTACCTAACTCATCACTGCGTGTCTATAGGGAGAACAGGAACTATGCCAACTATGCTTCCCACCCACTGAAAGCATGGCTACATATAGTCTCAATGACCTTCTTGCCCAGCAATAGAACTTAGCTAGTTAATTCAGTTTATTTATATAGTGCTTTTACTGTCCCAGAGCAACTTTCCAGAAGTGTGCAACCCTTTGATGAGTCTTGGAGGAAGAATATATCAGGAAAACTCCCTAAGAAATACAGTTAACATATTTACCTAGATCATTAACACAACATGTAACCAGTCCAGGCAGCCTCATAGAGCTGGATAATGCTCCCCCTTCGTGGCTAAGGACTTTTTCGGCCTTCGAGGCTTCCGGGGCTGGCTGCCTGTGTGACGCACCATAGTCGTAGAGTGACTTATCCCGCTGCTAAGGACTCTTTTTGGGCTAGCTAAGTGACTCTATACTGTGGTTATTGTAATCCCCCCTCGCTAGCTGTTATAAGTATAGAAAGGTGTGTGGGTGGGTGTGTACTGTGTTGTTTTATTTATTGTTGATTATGTATTTTGTTTGTAGCATCCTTGGGTTTGAGAAAGGCGTTATATAAATTGAACTTATTATTATTATTATTAACTTGATTGGCGGTGTTCAAACTTTTGCTTACTGTATAATGCTGAAATACAATACTGTATAACACAAGAAACAACATAATAAACTAGTTTTAGGCTGGAATATCCCCTTCAAGTAGAGGCCTACGGTAAAAGGTAAATGGAGTACTTGGATACAGAGACGTCTTCATATGTTTCCAGATCCTATACTGAATGGGTCCCACAAACTGGCCTGAGCAAATGTCACTGTCCACTGGAGGCGGGCGGATAAAATTCACCTCACATCTGGCGGAGAGAGAGAGAGAGAGAGAGAGAGAGAGAGAGAGAGAGAGAGAGAGGGGTCACTAAAGAGGGTCTACAGTAAAAGACAGCGACAAAAGAGAAAAATAATTTATTTAAATCACTATTTTTCTTTATGATATATAAGAAAATGTTACAATAAAGATGACAAAAGAGAGAACAGAAGATTTTTTGGAGACTTACCTTTTCAGCAGATCTTTAATTTCCTAAAAGAGTCAAAGTAAAGGAAGAAATAGGGTCATATTTCATAACACACAAGTTCTCTGGGCTCCATTCGCTGGAACCCATCCAATCATGTGACTGTTTATGTAAGCTGAGTGTCAGGTAGCATCCAGTATGTTCTGCGGGTCCTTGCCAAGCCTACCATGGCCCAGCCCACCAAAACACACAGCCCACCTCTGTACACTTCACACACTGCACAGAAAATTGCTTCTTGTATCAAAAGATTAAGGATATTGTCACCCACCCTGTTCATGTAATGCATCCATTTGTTGGAGAGTAGTTGTCATTAAACATACACAATATATCCAAAAGTTTGTGGGCAGCTGCTCTTCCAGCATTTCTGCCAAAATCGAGGGTATTAATAGGAAGCTGGTGCTCCCTTTCCTGAGCTAACAGCCTCTACTCTTCTAGGAAGGCTTTACACTGGATGTTGGAACATTGTGTCACTTGAGCTTTAGTCAGGTCGGGTACTAGTGGTAATGGATTAAACTTTGTCTGGACGTAACTGCATGGATTGTAAAAGAAAAAGAGAATCATACTGAAACATTTGAATGAGAAATTCAAATGTGGCTGGAAAGATTTCATAGAAAATCATTCTCAGATATGTGTTCTCCAAAATACAGGCCTTTTCCTTGAAGACCACTTTGTGACCGGATTATCTCGACAAGTTGCAATTGCAAGTGTTCCTGTTACAAGAATTCTGTGGCCAAATCATTCTGATCAGACAGTACTGTTGATGCCTTTAATGCATTACAATATTACTTATTAAAGTTGTTAATAATTAGTGTTAATATTACTACCTATTAAGTTGGAAGTACTGAAAAAATCCTGTACGGCTGAAACTCAAAAATATTATCAACATCTATGATTACAATAATCTTTATTCAATAACTGGTTAAACAGGACTTATTATGGTGTCTTTCTTTCAGCGACATCTGACGATGTCTACAATATGCTCAGAAAAGCATATCCTGATATAATTTATCATTCATTCATTCATCCATTCATTCATTCATTCGTCATCTTTAACCCTTTAACCCAGATAGGGTCACGGTAGCAGTTGGGAGAGCAGAGAATCCCAGATGACCCTTTCCCCCGCAACTTCCTCTAGCTCATTCCGGGAGACCCCAAGCCATTCCCAGGCTAACTTGGAGATATAATCCCTCCAGCGGGTCCTAGGAAGACCCCGGGGTCTTGTCCCTGTAGGCCATGCCTGGTAAACCTCCACTGGGAGGCATCCAGGGGGCACCCTAATCAGATGCCCGAATCACCTCAACTGGCTCCTCTCAATGTGGAGGAGTTGCGGCTCTGCTCTGAGCTCTTCCTGGATGACCGAGCTCAAGACCACAGATGAGGGTGAGGATGTAGACCGACCGGTAAACAGAGAGCTTTGGCTTATGGCTCAGCTGCCTCCTCACCACTACAGTCCGGTAGAGTGACCGCATTACTGCTGCCGCCTGTCCCAGCCTGCGCCGATCTCACAATCCCTCTTCCCTTCACTCATGAACAAGACCCCGATATACTTAAACTCCTGCACCTCCTTCAACAATTTATCAAGATAACCTCAAAATCTCATCACACTGCCCACTCCTAATTGGGTGATTAGTTCAAGATCACAAACGACACTTTAATTCATCCCAAATATTTTCAGTGGTCAACATGTTTCCATTACTCCACAGTCTAATGGTAGTAAGCTTTGCACCCCTTTAGCCAACGCTTGCCAGAGGGCGTGGTGACCTTTTAACTTCCCTTGCCTGGCATCCAGCTCTGCTGCCAATGCTTCTCCATGAAGATTACACAGCAGTGCATGCAATTGACCATCTTTAACAGCAATGGGTGGGCCCTAAATAGCCAATACTGTTTAATTAGACCAGGTGTCTGGATACCTTTGGACATTTCGAGTTTGACAGCACTGTGCTACTGTGAATACTTAGTGGACATGCCGTTGCATGGATGATGAGTGAAGTAACGTGGGAAGCACCTTCAGAAGTTTGGGGCTGTCCTCTTCCTTTAGCTTGCAGTTCAGCGTCTCGATGGCCCTCTCCAGGTCACGGCCCTGCATGGCGATCTTCTTCTCCCTCTCCTTTAGCACCTTCAATCGTCTGTCTCGCTCCCGTCTTAGCCGCTCCAGGTCCCTCTCCTCCTCCTCATCCAGGAAGCGATGAAGATTCTGGAACTCTGCCTGGATTTCCCGCTCCATGTCCTCAAACTGACTCTGAGAGGATAGAGAGAGAGATATGAACGTCTGGTAAGAGCAAGGGGACGCTGACTCAGCAGCAGAAGTAGATAAAGAGGCCAGATTAGATTACTCTCTAATGCAGGAGTCACTCAGACTTAATAAAACATTAAATGGAACAAATGTCAGTCTCTTACCTTCTTGGGAAGCAAATAGAACATTGATTTTTACCAAGTAAACGTAAGTGTTTTGTTTTATAGCTGATGATGTCTGTATTTAGGGGTGGGCAATATGATGATGTGATATTGTCATTGTAATAAATAACATTTATCACAGCAACTACAAATGTTCAAAAGTTCACTGTCAGAGGATGACACCTTTGCCACAAGTCAGTTTATAAAATGTTTGCCCTGCTAGATCTGCCCCAGACAACTGTAAGTGATGGAGGTGTGTAAAGCATGCCACCACTGGACTCTGGAGCAGTGGAATTGTGTTCTCTGGATTAATGAATCATACATACACTATCTGGCACTCTGATGGATGAATCTGGTTGTGGTGGAGGCCAGCAGAACGCTACCTACAGAATGCATAGGCTGGTATAGCGGCAAGAGGGACAACTCTGTGTTAATGCCTGTGGTTTTAGAATTGTCCAACAAGCTCAAATAGGTGCGATGGTCAGGTGTCCACATACTTTTGTACCTCTCCACATTTAACAGATTTAAATAAATTAGGTTTAAGGCCAAAATCTTCTCAAATGTATCGTAAAACTATCATAGTGTCTCAGCCATCTGGTGGCACGCTTGTAAACTTTTTACTATCTGGGAGGGAGACCTATAGGGAAAAATATTAAGCCCTTCAGATGTCTGGTTCCATTCACCAACACTGTGAACAATTCTGACTGAATAAGTTATGACTGGGTAGGTTTCTCCACAACTGAGCATTTCACACCAAACCACTCTGAATGGCTTTGTTTACATCTTAACCTTTAACAAAGATTTTACGAAAATCAGTCGAATGTCCTTCTAACTGCAAATTGCTACAAACTACAAATAGTCCTGTTCCTTTATAAATAGTTAATTTTTTTGTAAATGTTGAATAAAAATCTCACCATACTTATAGTTTTTATAGCCTTTTTTTAAAATATGGATGTTTTGCTGGTACATTTTGTCTGTTCCAACTTGTTTGCAAACTTCAGAAAAAGTTGAACATTGTGATACTTATTGTGTATAGTAAAAATGTCTTCAAAAATCATTTCTGCCATGTTGCCCACAATTATACATAGTGTTTTTAAGTTATTATTTCAGATCAAAAGCCTCCCCATGTAAGTATGAGAGGCAGCATGAAAATATATGTTCTATTACTTGTGTTATATAGAATATACCATTTTCTATTTTTAAAAATAGAATGCATGAATGATATGAATGATATGCAAATCATGTAAACCATATTAAAAAAAAAATACTACAAAGACAACATATCAAATGTTGAAACTGAGAAATTTTATTGTTTTCTGAAAAGTATATGCCCATTTTCAATTTGATGCCAACAACATGTTCCAAAAAAGTTGGGACGGGGGCCTGTTTACCACTTTGTTTCATCACTTCTTTTAACAACACTCTGTTAGTGTTTGGGAACTGAGGAGACGCTGCTGTAGTTTTGAAAGTGAAATGTTTTCCCATTCTTGTTTGATATAGGATTTCAGCTGCTCAACAGTTTGGGGTCTCCTTCGTCGTAGTTTTCATTTCATAATGCGCCAAATGTTATCAGTGGTGACAGGTCTGGACTGCAGGCAGGCCAGTTTAGCACCTGGAGTCTTTTAATATGGAGCAATACTGTTGTAATGCATGTAGAATGCGGTTTGGCTTTGTTTTGCTGAAATAATCACAGCCTTCCCTGAAAAAGACGTTGTCTGTATGGCAGCAAATGTTGCCAAAACATGTATATATCGCTCAGCATTAATGGTGCCTTCATAGATGTGCACGTCACCTATGCCATGTGCACTAATGCACACCACCATGAATACTGGCTTTTGAACTGTGCACTGATAACAAGCTGAGTGGTCTTTAGCCTGGAGGACACAGAGTCCATGATTTCCAAAAAGAATTTCAAATTATGATTCGTCGGACCACAGGACAGTTTTCCACTTCCACTCAGTCCATTTCAAATGAGCTCAGGCCCAGAGAAGGTGGCAGCATTTCTGGATCCTATTTATATGTGGTTTCTTCTTTGCATTTAAGAGTTTTAACTGGCATTTGTGGATGCAGTGATGAACTGTTTTCACAGACAGTGGGTTTTTTTTCGGGTTTTTTGAGGGCCTGAGGATCATGGCCAGCAAATACTGTTTTTTGGCCTTGTCCCTTGCATACAGGCCTCTGTGCAGTCTTTCACAAAGTGGTGAAGTTCTCCCCATCTTTACTTCTGAAAGACTCAGCCTCTCTGGGATGCTTTTTTATATCCAATCATGTTATTGATTTGTTGTCAATCAACCAGCAGGTGTTTTTTTTTTGTAGCATTACACAACTTTACCAGCCTTTTGTTGCCCCGTCCCAACTTTTTTGGAATGTGTTGTTGGCATCAAATTCAAAATGGGCATATATTTTTCAAAAAACAATAAGATTTCTCAGTTTCAACATTTGATATGTTGTCTTTGTACTATTTTCAATTAAATATATGGTTTAAATGATTTGCACACCATTGCATTTTCTTTTTATTTACATTTTGCACAGTGTCCCAACTTTTTTGGAAATGGGGTTGTATTTGTATCCATTTTGCAATGCTGCATCCTTGCCTTGAAAATGAATGCATGGTATGCATCATTTACTCTCTGTAAGAAATCTTGATTTTACCTCCACATCCATGGCCTCCGCATAGGTGTCTTTCTCAGCTTCATTGCACTCATCGATTTCATGTTTAATCTTCTTAATAGCCTGAATCAGCTTCCCCTATAACACAAATGGAGGTATGAGAGGATAGAACCATAGTGATCTTTGCGTGTTGCAATATGTGGCTCGTGTTTGATGTATTGAAAGATCAGTGCTACTACATTTAATTAAACAGGCTAGCACTATGTTGACATTGTATTCTGCCAGATAGCTAATCATGCTAACACAGATCGGCAGAGAAGCACTCATTAGCATATCTAAACAATACAGGTGAAGCATATTCAGGAACAAAAGTGAATTAATTCTACTGGAAACAATCACCGTGAGATATGACCCATTTTGCATTTCTTTTAAACCCAGCATGATGAATGTTAGACTATTTTGTATTTGCTTTAAACTCAGTATGATAAGTAACAAATTATACCGCTTTTGTTTTAAACAGTGTGATGAATGTTAGACTATTTTGTATTTGCTTTAAACACAGTGTGATGAATGTTAGACTACTGCATTTGTTTTAGACACAGATTGATGAATGTGAGACTATATTGTATTTATTTTAAAAACAGTGTGATGAATGTCAGGCTATATTATATTTGTGTTTAAACAATATGATAAATGTCAGGCAGTATTGTATTTGTGTTAAAACACAGTGTGGTGAATGTTAGACTATTTTGTATTTGCTTTAAACTCAGTGTGATGAATGTTAGACTTCGCTGCTTTTGTTTTACACACAGTGTGATGAATGTTAGACTAAACTGCATTTCTTTTAAACCCACTGTGATGAATGTTAGATCAATTTTGTATTTGCTTTAAACCCAGCGTGATAAATGTGAGACTACAGTGTATTTATTTTAATCACAGTGTGATGAATGTCAGGCTATATTCTATTTGTGTTTAAACAGTGCGATGAATGTCAGGTTATACTGTATTTGTGTTTAAACAGTGTGATGAATGTCAGGTTATACTGTATTTGTGTTTAAACAGTGTGATGAATGTCAGGTAATACTGTATTTGTGTTTAAACAGTGTGATGAATGTCAGGTTATATTGTATTTGTGTTTAAACAGTGATGAATGTCAGGATATATTCTATTTGTGTTTAAACAGTGTGATGGATGTCAGGCCACATTGTGTTTGTGTTTGAACACAGTGTGATGAGTGTTAGGCTATATTGTGTTTGTTTTTAACCTAGTGTGATGAATGTTAGACTATACTGTATTTCGCATCTTACTGTTAATCTGCCCTTCAGGCAAGAATGCTTCTGATTAGATTAACATTTGAAGAGATTTGCAATGAAAAAAAAGGTTTAATAAAAAAAATAAATGGGATTTTAATTAAGCTGTAACAATGTGAATATTAGTTCAGATTGGTTCAGAGGGAAAGTATTTTAACTTTTATTTGTCATTGATACTCAGTACAGTGAACACTTGGTATCAAAGCCAAAGTTAAAATTCTGACAACCCCATATGTGGTAATTTCATCAGTTATAAACATACTGTACAGGAAACTAGCAATCTTTCTGTCAAGAAGTTTGGATAAAGTGGTTAACTAGAAGGTAGTAAATGGAGAAAAACTTACACATTTTGTCAAGGAAATTATCTTAGTCTGTAATATGTATCCCTATAATATGCTTTCACTGATTACATCATTGTCCTTCTTGACACACTTTGACTAGTAACCCAGGTCAAATGTGCACTGCATCAAGTGTACTACCTCTGCGTTTACTGAGACAGTTAAAAAGAAGGAGTTGCTCTTACCTTGTGGTCATCGAGGAGAGACTTGTTGTAGTTGTTGTTTGTGTCCTTCATGTGATTGTTGTACATTCCAGTGTCCTCGTCAGAGCAAAGCGAAGGAAGCCGAAATTTCAGGACGTCACACATTAGAGAGAGGGGCACAGTCAAAAAGAGGTGAGTGTGCATGCGTGGGTGAGAGAGAGAGAGAGAGAGAGAGAGAGAGAGAGAGAGAGAGAGAGAGAGAGAGAGAGAGAGCGAGTGAGAAAGAGAATAGACGGACAGGGACAATGTGAGAGTAATAAATCACTAGAGACACTGGTGGGGGACTGCTCAGGTCCTGGCTGAGGTCAGAGCATACGTGACATCAGAGAACCCTGCTAGAAAAACCAGCATAGACCAGCATGGCTGGCCACCAGCAAAACAGCATGTCGCTGTTGTCGGAAGAAAACCTCGTATCTCCAAAATGGTAACTTTGCAGGAGAAGGAAAAAACATACTTTACTTTTAATATTAGTCAATGGAACCAGACGTCTTCACGAGTCATTTTGGGTCATTTCTTTTAGTCCATTCATCATGAGATTTATGTACAATGTAGAGGGTAACAGGTATTTTCAAATTATGTCAAAAACTGAAAAACGACCAAAATGGAGATACAAGGTTTTCGTCCAACAACAGCAATATGTCTCGTTTGGATACTGGTATGCTGGTCAACACCAGACCAGAATAAAACAGCATAGACTAGTTTGAAAATCATGCTGGTCTGTTTTGTTTTTTTTCGGTGAGTAATTGAGATTAAAGTGTCGATACAGGCAAAGAAATTACACAGATTTCCTCCTTACCCCAAATGTATGTCAATGACCCAAGACATGTTCAGTGTCAGAAGTTTCCTTCTTTA
Organism: Colossoma macropomum; assembly: GCF_904425465.1. Lineage (NCBI taxonomy): Eukaryota > Metazoa > Chordata > Actinopteri > Characiformes > Serrasalmidae > Colossoma > Colossoma macropomum. The sequence continues at coordinate 40,306,314 of NW_023494785.1, forward strand.
GTTTTGCATTGGAGCTACAAGGCTAATGTAGCTAAGTAATGGAAGCCCAGCATGTAGCAAGCAAACTGCGTGCATAAATCATCATACATTTGCTTCAAACTTGAGTTGACTAATCTCAATTGTCTATTAAAATGCACAGAAGTGAGGCCGTCAGGGATGGTCACAAGTAGCGTTGTGCAAGGGGTCAAGGAGTCAAGTTTCAGGTCTCTGGCGGATGAGTCTGAGTTGAGTCTTGAATCTCTAGCATGCGAATCTGAGTTGAGTCTTAAGTCTCTGAGGTACGAGTGCAAGTCAAGTCTCAAGTATCTGGGGTGATAGTCGAGTCTGGAGTCTCTGTGATGCAAGTCTGAGTCTCAAGTCTCTGTGGTGCCAGTGTGAGTTGAGGTGTTGGTGAAAGTTGAAGTTGGGTCTCAAGTCTCTGGGGTATGAGTTGAGTCTTGAGCCTCCGAGATGCGAGTCTGAGTTGAGTCTCGAGTCGCTGGACCGCCAGTCTGAATTGAGTGTCAAATCTCTGAGGTGCAAGTGTGAGCGTTGCGCTGATACAAGTGGATCAGATGCAGCAGTGCTGCTGGAAATTTTAAACTGCTTATTCTTTCACAGTCTTTGGTTGGGCTCAGTTTTCTCTGCTGTCTGCCTTGAGCTCACGGAACGACCATTCTTCTCCAGTCTCCCACTTCTGACACCAGTGTGGCGTTGACGTAGAATAAGATGTAAGAAACATTACGCTTGCAAGGCAATGTTCTTTCGTTGAAAAGGCAGCAAGGAAGAACCTCCACTCAGCGATGCTGAAATGGCCAAGATAGCACACAGGTCACTTCTAGCCCTACACTTTCTCCTGACAGTATGCACTAACACTGCACCAACTATCCCACAGCCCAGCAAGTAACACATGTGCCCATCTTTAAGCTAGCAACAACAACTTACGTACAATAAATGTCTTTCCTACCACAAACCTATTCCTACAGTATGATGATTTAGGGATCCAGCATGCTAAAGCTATAAGCTTCCATTACTTGTTATGTACATTAGCCTCATAGCTCCAGTGCAAAACTAAAGCAGCAACCTTCAGACACTAAACATGTCTTGGCTGATTAACTGCACTTCAGGTAATGTACAAATTAGTTTTTTTAGGCTGAACCATCGCTTTAAAACAGGCTAAGCTTGACTCATCAGAATCAGACATCAACACCAAGAGTGAAGGATGGAAAACAGAGGGAGGGCTTGTGAGGCTTTATTTATGGGAACGAGAGAATAGCTTTCTATTTCTGTCCATCTACCCCTCTGCAACAAGAGACGACGTCAGAGGACAGACAGTTTTGGAGAGAAAGAGATAGGCTTGGGTTTCATTCTGAGAGGCCAATGGATCACTCTGTGTGTGTCATTATGAGCAAACAGAGGAGACATTATGCTTCATAAAGAGCAGCTTGTCTGTTAAAGATTTTCTGAATAGTTCCATGAATTAAATCATTAGTGCTTTCAGAGCAGCGCAGCATAACAAAGGAAACCTATTGAGGGCAAATGTACCCTTTTGGCACCGTTAGAATCTGGGTTTGATTTTTCATACAAAAGGTCAGATTGTCAGTCCATGTTTCTCCACCGCCTATTTCTCTCCTTCTCCCCGCAACCCCGCCCCCCCAATAGGATGAGCATCACCCATCAGTACAGATGTATTATTCATACTCTCTTTACCTGACTGTTGAGACTCTGCAGAGTCACAGTCAGCAAAGGTCAGTAAGAGCTTATACAAATGTAAAGTTCTACTGAGAACATATATATTTATATGTATATAAATCCTTGCCATGGCCACAGCTTTGCCGCCGCAGCTCCTCCTGTGCATGGCGAAACTCCCCACAGTGCAATGCATCAAGTCCTGCGCAGCTGGGGGCATGGCGGCAACGACAGAGCTCCACTCTGTTGCCAACCCCTTTTCTGCCACCCTCCGCACCATCAACGCTGATGTGTGTGACACTTCTGTGCACTGGGGCCCCAACTCTCCTGCCAGTGACTGACCTGAGATGGATGATGGATGACTTCCAGTCGCTTGATGTGCCCCTTTTGGTATGTTTGAGCAAGGCTGATCATATATCAGGATATCAGCTCGCAGGCTCTGGCTCGTGGCACCACCTGGCGTGGTGTTCTCTCTCTGCATAATGTCCTTCAATGGTTTCGCTTTTGCCAGTCTCCTGATGGCACCGCCATCATGCCTCACTGCACCACCTCTAGCACTGAGCCTTGCAGTGCCATCCACTGTTTCGACTTCTTCCGCACTGTCTTTGCTGCCGTGGCTTTTCACCAGGCTCTGTCTTCCTTGCCATCCACCTTGAAGTTCTTTGAAGTGCAATTCCACTTTAAACCCCTGGGGGGGGTGGGCACCATCCCACGTCTGACACCAGTGTGGCATAGGCATAGAAAGAGATGCAGGAAAGGCCATGATTCTGCTTTGAGTATTGTACTTTTTATTGAAACACTAGCAAAAAAAAAGCACATACAGAAATACAAAAAGACCTTATTCGTAATTACTTTGTTTTTATTGATTTTTTTAATTTGTAGGTACCTATTATCTATTTGTATTTATCCACTTTTTTTCCAGGCAGTGCAGTTTCTTATTTTTATTATTAACATTAATTTTTGTGTTGCTGCTCAGTTTCTGTATGCAGTAACTCTTTTCAGAAATTACTGCAAGTATTTAATACTTGTTGGCAAAACATACATACACTCTGAATCCAGCTTAAAAAATGGAAAAAAAAAATTATAACACTGTACCACGTCACAACATAAAAATGAATGTACATTAAATAAAACACGGGATAAACGCAGCGTTCACTTGTACAAATTAAAAGTCTCTCAAAATTCACTGCTATAGTTCACCTCAAGGGTTGGAAATAATAATAATAATAATAATAATAATAATAATAATAATAATAATAGTAATAATAATAATAATAATAATAATAATAATAATAATTGAACACATGCTGTAAACAGATCTATCTTTCTGTTTCAAAAAGTCTTTTTGTAAATAACGGACATCCGGCGAGTAAGAGGAAGTAAACAGAGCCGCTTCTGTTCTTTGAATGAGAATTAAACATTTTATTGAATTTTCTCAGCGCAGCTCGGTCTGTAAACGGACACAGTTCAGGTCAGTGTCGTATTTAGTTCCTCTGCGTCTCCGCTAAAGCAGTTTTTAGTAAAATCGTCGCCGATAGATATCATAACAAAGAAGCTGCAGCCGACAAGGCTGAAGTCAGTTTCTTATTCCAATTTCCCCGTTCCACCTTAAATGCTGCAGAAGTTCGCTAGGTTAGCTAGGTTACATTGCGCGGAATGCACCATTTAAGGTGGAACGGGAAACGTCGAATAAGAATAGGAAGCTGATTTCAGCTTCGTGAAGCCGTGCAAAATCGCAAAGCTAGCTAGCTAATGTTGTGTAGCTGGTTAGCCTGCAAGCGAGAGAGTTAAAGGAATTCCACCGATTTTTCAAAATTTCTTCGTAATTCAGTGGTTGAGATATAAACAAAGTCATTCGGAGTGGTTTGTTGTGGAACGGTTCGTTTGTAGAGACTCAGATTTCTTTACAGTGGTGAGGAATGAAACCAAGAGTCACAATATCTACAACACAAATAAAGCCATTTTATTTGCTATAAAACCACCAGTGGACCTACAGGTGTCTTCTGAGTTTTTATATGTGATGTTGATGATGCTAAAATAGTGATAAATTTGAAAAATATAAGTTTTCTTTGGACTATTTTGCCCTTAGAAAACCCTTCATGTGTTCCTCCACTATGAACAGATTAAAATAAATGGATTAAAATACGTTGTAGACCAAAACCTCATCACAAATAACTGTAAAACAATGTCTCAGACATCAGGCAGCAAATTTATAACCGTTTCATGTAGTAACTTTCTGTGAGGGAGCTTTTAGAGGTGGACGTCTGGTTCCTATCACCACCACTGTGAACAGCTCTGACACTGTAAGTCTCGCTAGAACAGAGCATTTCACACCAAACCTCTCTGAATGACTTTGTTGACATGTTACTTTAATTATGCAGTAATGTGGAAATTAATTTAATAAGTTGATCTCTAAATATATATCCAGATTATTAAAGGAACAGCACATATTGACGTTTTCCCTAAAGAAAAATAGCTTTTTTAAAAAATAGCATTGTCACAAATGTATTTCTCTTACTTAGCTAACATTCACCATAAGCTGTGAATGAGATCTAACAGAGCTTCTGTGTATTAAATTGTGATTTTTTTTTTCATGTTAAAGGGGAACTCAACCCAGTTCTCAAATTTTCTCAACAATTTTCAATTTTCTTAACAAAGACATTCAGAATGCTGATTTCTTTACAGTGGTGATAAAGGAACCAGGAGTCACAATGTCTACAACACGAGTATAGCCATGTTATTTGCTATCCAAAACTACCAGTGAACCTACATATACCTCTCATATACACCGATCAGGCATAACATTATGACCACCTCCTTGTTTCTACGCTCATTGTCCATTTTATCAGCTCCACTTACTATATAGGTGGACTTTGTAGTTCTACAGTTACAGACTGTAGTCCATCTGTTTCTCTGCATACTTTGTTAGCCCCCTTTTACCCTGTTCTTCAGTGGTCAGGACCCCCATGGACCCTCACAGAGCAGGTACTATTTGGGTGGTGGATCATTCTCAGCACTGCAGTAACACTGACATGGTGGTGGTGTGTTAGTGTGTGTTGCGCTGGTCTGAGTGGATCAGACACAGCAGTGCTGCTGGACCTGCTCTGTGGGGGTCCATGGAGGTCTTGACCACTGAAGAACAGGGTAAAAGGGGGCTAACAAAGTATGCAGCGTATGCAGAGAAACAGATGGACTACAGTCTGTAACTGTAGAACTACAAAGTGCACCTATATAGTAAGTGGAGCTGATAAAATGGACAATGAGCATAGAAACAAGGAGTTATGTCATGCCTGACCGGTGTACCTCTCCGGCTTATGCCAAAATATTATGTCAAAACTATCATAAAACAGTGTCTCAGGCATCAGGCAGCGTATTCAGTTTCATACTTTGTGTAATAACTTTTTGTGAGGGAGCTTTTAGATGTCTGGTTCCATTCACTACCACTGTGAACAATTCCGACTTTAAAATTTCTGTTGAACAGATCATTTCACGTCAAACGTTTCTGACTTGGTTTACGTCTTATTCATTTAATGATTCCCTGTGTTTGCATGCGTACCTGTCCACTGAAGCCTGATTCAGATATTCTCTCTTTTGTGCAGACATGAACGGCCAGGCTGAATTAGATGTGGATTACAAGCGGAAATACAAAAACCTCAAGCGCAAATTAAAGTTTTTGGTGTATGTGAGTATTTGTTGCTTTCTGTTTGTTATTGTTAAATGGATTTTCCTTAAGTTTGCATTGATGCACGTCCATTTATTTGGCCATGTTTCATTTCAGGAGCAGGAATGTTTTCAGGAGGAGCTGAGAAGAGCACAGAGAAAGCTGCTTAAGGTTTCCAGAGACAAAAGGTTAAATACTTTTCTCCTAAGATAATCGTACTTCGTTTTTAAATTAAAGTCAACATGAATAGGAAATCATTGCATGTTTTCCTGTTGAGGTATTTGTGAGTGAAACAGTATCAGGGAGGGTCTCTGAGGAAGCTAAGTGTATTCTCTCTATGTGACTTATGATCAGGAACATGAAGTAACAAGGTAGAAAGGTCAGTTTTTCAGATTGACTTAAATATGCATGCATATTAACTCGTCTTTCTTATCTCTTTCAGTTTTCTGCTGGACAGATTGTTACAGTATGAGCGGGTGGATGAAGACTCCTCTGGTAAGTGTTTGTGCTCAAACTGCGGTTTTAGTATTAAGGTTGTGATATTTAAGCAATAGAACATGAGAGGGAGTGTGTTATCGTGAAATAACATCACGGCTGTGATTTGGTCGCTGTAGATCATCACAGCCATGATGTTATAGTGATAACACATGACCTCGAGTGTTCCATTGCTTTTATACAACAGTTAAATAAATAAAGTAATAAATTAATAAACTGGGCCGTGAACGCGGCGTTTAATATGTTTTAATGTTCGCAGTTCCTTCTGCCAAATTATAGTTCCTTAACAAGCAGCTTGTTGTTACGTCAGAGTAACGAGCTCCGCCCACTCGCTGCACAGCCGGCAGTTTGTTCTCCAGCTCCTTACACTAAATTCCCAAACTCTCATCTCCACTGAGCAGCTTTTCAGTCGGCAGCTGTGACAGAAGAACAGCTAAACAACCTGGAATCAGCCAGAAATGAACCTAATACCATTCACCAAATGTGTAGTCTGATTTTTCAGAGTCTGACCAAATCAGACTGAGCCATAAAACTGCCGCAATATCAAGTTTAGCTCAGTTTTGTCAATTTTTGCCAGATCAGTATTAATGTTGTTTTGTTCCAGCCAGTCTGTAAAGCATCTTACAGCCCATTTAGTTTGGCGAATGGTGTTGGGTTCATTTCTGGCTGATTCCAGGTTGTTTAGCTGTTCTTCTGTCACAGCTGCCGACTGAAAAGCTGCTCAGTGGTGATGACAGTTTGGGAATTTAGTGTCGTCTCATCTTCAGAGTCTGACCAAATCGGCTGTCGGTCAAACGTGATCTTAAAAGTGTCCATTTTCTGTTTTTGGCAAAGTAAGAAGTAAAAACGTTCAAATGGTTTGAGCGCCTCCTACAGCTGTCAAAGTCATTGCTTAGCAACGGCGTCTCAGCGGAGTGATACAGTGTTTGTGATGTTATGGCGAAACAGCACGGTTAGAACGCTTCACAACCAATCAGCTTGCGCGGCCGAACTAACTGTTGTATAATATTAAGCAAAAAACATTCTGATTGTTATCGTTTGAATTACAGACTCAGATGCCACAGCGTCCTCAGAGAGTGACGGAGAGGGTCCCAGAGAAAGAGAACGAGAGGCAGGAAAGAAGTGAGTTCATCACGACTGCTGTGTGTAGTGAAACTGCTAATGCTCAACTTGGTTTGCTAGACATTACAAAGCATTTGCTCTGTGATTTAAATTATTGTTAACTATTGTTATCAGATTTATATTCTTCTTCTTCTTCTTCTCGTTTCTAATTTTTCTGCTGGATTTTTTGCCCAGCAGTGTTTGAGATATCAACACCGTTCCAACACCGGAATGTTTGGTATGATAGAGATTGGTGTGCTTGTATACAGTTTTTTTGATCAGATGTACATTTTTCGTACAGTCATTGTTAAATGACACTATTTTTCCCCATAGGAATGAATGGGGTACAAAAGTTGGTGCACCCAGCTTATATTACGATGATAGAGTCTGTTATTAACACCCTATTAACAATGTAGGATACCATAGCAACCACCTAGCAACACCCTAGTAACAACCTGGGATACCATAGCAACCGCACAGCAACACCCTAGTAACAACCTGGGATACCATAGCAACCGCATAGCAACATTTTAGCTTGCTTGAAGCTGTGCAGTCACTCTGTTGAAGGTAAAACCTGCAGGAAGGTAGAACTCCAGGAGGAAGTTTGGTGACCACTGCATTAATCTCTTCAGACGTCTGGTTCCCATCATCACTACTGTGAACAATTCTGATGTTGCTTATGTAAATTTGCTGCTCGTTGATTTATCCATCGTTTCAAATGTGTCAAATACAGCTTTTTATTATTGTATGAAGTACTTCTGAAAGTACTTCTGTTGCTATAAATCAAAAGGATGGAAACAAGCAAAACGTTTCTTTAACACATTTTCATTTTATTCTTGGCAAAAAGCGCTTTAAGTCAGTGAGAACGAATAATATATATTTCTCGTTGTATGTTTTGCTGTATCTGATCTATTTAGCACTCTTTCCAGGAGGCGGAGCCCTGGAGTTCCACCCATCACTTCAGCTTCATCCCCCCATCTCTCTCTGCTTCCTCGCCCTGGAGCAACCCCTCTTCAGTCCTCGGCACCCACCCAGTATCTCAACACGGTCAGTATGGGACACAGCACAGGGCAAACCATCCACCAGAGCTGAATGCATTGCAGGGGGGGATCACAGTCCAATGTTTCTGAGTATTGGGATTTAAGTTCCAGGCTGAGGCACAATACAAGACAGCCAATCAGAACAGAGCTGATTTACATTAATCAGTCTTAAAGGCCCAGTAACAAAAACAGCCTGTTTAATTCTAAGGGATAAAGAGAAGTTGGAAATGGTCATGTAAAAATGAATTATGAATGAATGAATGATGATTTTTGGTACATAAAACAACACAAATAACATCATCAAAAAATAGAAAATAGAAGAAAAATGCCCTTAAAAACTTGCTAAAACAGTGTAACAAGGATATATTTAGGATATAATTAAAATTGCAGCTCTTTCAATTAATTATTCAGTTCTAACATCCACCTCATCACATGTCAGCTCATGGCTTTTGATATATTTTTTTTGCATATTATTTCTGTTATTTGTTATTTTTGGCATTATATTCATTCATTGTTTCCTTTCTCTTTTCTGTTGTCCCTTCACCATATCATCTGCTTATTTTGGACTGCTGGAATCACACACATCATCTTGGGTGGGCACTGTATGTGTGGATATGTGCGTGTGTGGTGAACAGTTACCCTTCCCTCCTGACTATTTGGCTCCCTCTGCTGAGCGAGTGAAGAAAGAGAGAAAAACAAAACCGTCCAAACCAAGGAAAGAGCCTGCAGGAAAGGTGAGAGAGAAAGAGAGGGAGGTGTATATAGAGAGAAAAGAGAACATGGATGCCTGGGGTGACTAATCTTTTCTTTTAAGAACATTTTTTTGGCCCATTTTTGCTCTCAATTACATTAAAGTGATAATCACAATTATACAGTTCTCATCCCAAATGTAGTCGATCAGCCAAAACATGTTTTGAAGTTTGCTTCTTTAGTTTTGCCTGGAGCTGAGAGGCAAACTGTGTTGTTAAGTATCTCTAATAGACTTGCTCATGTGGTTTCAGAAGCTGTCATAAATTTCTAATGCTATATTGCGTTCATGTTTTTGTTCTTTCACTACAATACCCAGCATGCATTATGCAAATATGTCATACAACCATTGGGAATCTCTAAGGTTCTAACCAATACTTAACTAGCCTAGCCACTGATCTCTAGGCTAAAAAGAGCCTGCATTAGTGTACCTCTTATTTCAGTCATCAAACAAAACCATGGGCTGCATTTACACAGCAGGTAAAAGTGGCCCAAATCTGATTTTCTCACCAAATCCGATTTTTTTGTTTGGCTGTTCACATTATCTTTTAAATGTGACCTATATGTAACATTAGTCTGAACAGATCATGCTCCTCAACTGACCCGCAGATCGGATACGTATCGGATTTCAGTACCACATATGAAAGCATCTCAAATCGGAATTGAAAATGTCAGATTCAGTGTGTTTATCTGTTCACACTGACACACAGATGACACGTGTGTCACATATGAAGAAAACAATCGGATTTGGGCCACTTTTACCTGCTGTGTAAACGTAGCCATAGAGAACAGTGATTCTGTTTTTATTCAGCACTTGAATGTGTTTGTGCTTCCAGCCAGAGAAAAGAATCCTAACTGAGGTAAGATATCTAGATAGCCAGCTGGTTGTGCTCTTCATCTGCCGAGTCATTTCTGTCGTTTGAGTAAGACGTTGCCTCCATTGCAGTGATGACTTGTATACCATTTCAACAGTTATACAGCTGCAATAAGATATTCAGCTTCCATGCAGTAACGTTAGCTATCTGCCTTTCTTCTGCATTCACTAACTAATGGGAGGAAAAAAGAAAGCATTTCAGTCTTTTTCAAGAATCCAAGGTACATCATCACAAGGTTTTCCTAGTTTTCCCATTCTTTAAAATGGGAAAATCTGACTCTAGAGACTACTGCAGCACCGCTGTGGGATGCGGGAACGTGTTTTAAGTTGGGGGTCCTGAAATTGCAAGCAGCATTCAGATGACATGAATGATGACATCATACAAAATAATTTCGTATTTTTTATTTTTTGATAATTTACATCAGTCAGAATGCGTCACTATAGAGCACTATAATGAGGCAAGAAACAACAAGATATGCATATAACTGACACATGCGCCCACTGATGCACATCCTCACTCTGCTCTCATTATGGACATACTTATGCAAATGAGCTGAGCGGTGACCAGTCAGATTGTTGACATGTGGCGCGGCAACCAAAGTCACACAGTGAGGTTTAACACTGGAAATCATACATAGCTGGAGATATAATGGTCTGTAAAGCATTATTGTTACAGAAGATGATTACGTACATTTTTGCTGGTGTCCATCTTGCCGGCACCGCGATCGTGCCTTACAGCACCACCTCTGGCATCAAGATTTGCCCAGCTGTCCCCCGTGGTCTTTCGTCAGGCTCTTGTCTTCTTGCTGTACACGTTGAAGTACTTTGAAGTGTCATTCCACTTTAGACCCCTGAGAGGGGCACTATCCCACATCTGACACCAGTGCGGCATAGGCGTAGAAGGACATGCAGAAATATAACAAGCAAAAATGGGTCTTTGCTATGCTCAAATGAAGGTCAGGTCTCTGTATTATTATAATTGCTTTTAGCAGTTGCCGTCCTGAAATCTGGGGGTGCTGCAGCCCCCTCAGCACCACCATTTGCCACGTCCATGCTGTGGGATGCCAGTAAGCTTGTTTACAAAAACTTACACTTTTCATAGTAGCTGGAGTTTCCTTTGAAGATTACTTTCTCTAACAGGCCTGAAGTTAGCATCATGCTAATTGGCAGGTTATAAGCTTCACTTAGCCACATTAGCCTCCAGAGGCTCCAGTGCAAAACTAAAGAAACTAATTTCAGACGCCAGTTATGCCCTTGCTAATCGGCTCTATTTGAGACAATGTGGGAACTGCGTGAATTAGATTTTTAGTTGAACGGTCACTTAAAGGGAAACCAAACACCTTGTTTTGTTCCGTTGTCACAGTGTCCTCTGTCTGTCTCAATCTCTCCTCCCTCAGGTTGTCTCTCCTTTGGCTTCTAATTACCCAGCAGGCGGCGCTCCGGGCGCGGGTTCGTCCGGCCCGTTCAGCTGGGTCCCGCGGCAGATGCTGAGTGGAGACGCCGCAGAGGAAGAAGGAGAGAGCGAGGCAGAAAGCGATGGAGGAGAGGAGGAGAGAGGAGAGGGAGAAGAAGCTGAGCTGGTCATTGACATTCCTAATGAGTGAAAGGAAAGCAGCAAAAGACTGTGATGTGTTTTTACCATCAGTCGGGGTGCAACTTCAAAGAAAAACAATATCTGTTCGCCATAACAACAAAGGCTGGGTACCGAAAATACTTCAATATTAATGAATTAATTGTCAACAGTATCAAATTTCAGTACCTAAGTAGTCAGTCTTTGCATCCGTGAGCCAATAATACTTGTTCTAAAATCATGTATATATTTGCTATTAATGCCCATTTGTGTCCATGGAATTTTGTATTCATTGATATACTATCAGTAAGCTGTTACCGCCACCTAAACAAGTCCAATAAACAAAACCCAATTATTATTTTTGAATTATTAGGTGATTTGCTGTGCCATTATTTTGCAATACTATCACATTATTTTGATATTCTATCCTTAATTTGAAATTCGTAGTTATTATTTTGACAGGGTTTATGAAGTGATTATTTTGAGGTTTATGGTTTTGAGATGAAAATAATAGTTTCTCAAAATAATGAGAACATTTCTCAGAATAATGAAATGATATCTCAAAATAGTGACTTTGCGTCTCAAAAAATTAGACAGTATCTCAAAATAATGTGAGAGTTTTTCAGAATATCACGAAATAATGGCATGACAATTCACGTCATAATGAAAAAAAATTAAATTAGGTGGTGGATTTTTTTTTATTTTAAGTGGTGAGAATGGGCTTCCGCAGTAAGCCATGCAAACACGGTCAACATTGTTTTTCCCCAAATCTATAAAACCTCTTTCTACATTAGTATTGTTTCATATTAAAATATTTAAAAGGTGGATTAAACGTAATCTCATTTCTGGTTCAAGTCACACTCACTTTCATTTTTAGTTTAAAAGACAACATATAATGTTCATGAATCTTTTATGATAAATTTGACCTCCAATTTAATAAGACGAGTCATTAAGAACATCTTTACAGTGTAGCATAAGCAGCAGCTAGTTGAAGGAGAGGGAAACACACAAGACCGATAACTAAAGCCCACAATAAATGATAGTCAGTGACACCAAAAAAACAAAATATGAACCAGTAACTCCAAAAATGAGCACAGTAGATGTAAGATATAGAATTTCTGAATGATACCCAGCCCCAATGGTAACTTCTATTCACTAGGATTGTACATTTTGTCAGCGTCTGTGGCACCATTTTGTGAGCAGATTCAGATATGCTAATATGCTAGCATGCTAGCATACACCGATCGGGCATAACATTATGACCCCCTTGTTTCTGCACTCATTGCCCATTTTATCAGCTCCACTTACTATATAGGTGCACTTTGTAGCTCTACAGTTACAGACTGTAGTCCATCTGTTTCTCTGTATACTTTGTTAGCCCCCTTTTACCCTGTTCTTCAGTGGTCAGGACACCCATGGACCCTCACAGAGCAGGTACTATTTGGGTGAGGGGATCATTCTCAGTACTGCTGGAGTTTTTAAACACTGTGTCCACTCACTGTCCACTCTATTAGACACTCCTACCTTGTCAGTCCACCTTGTAGATGTAAAGTCAGAGACGATAGCTCATCTGCTGCTGCACAGTTTGTGTTGGTCATCCTCTAGTCCTTCATCAGTGGTCACAGGACGCTGCCCACAGGACGCTGTTGGCTGGATATTTTTGGTTGGTGGACTATTCTCAGTCCAGCAGTGACACTGAGGTGTTTAAAAGCTCCAGCAGCACTGTGTGTCTGATCCACTCAGACCAGCACAACACACACTAACACACCACCACCACGTCAGTGTTACTGCAGTGCTGAGAATGATCCACCACCCAAATAGTACCTGCTCTGTGAGGGTCTATGGGGGTCCTGACCACTGAAGAACAGGGTAAAAGAGGGCTAACAAAGTATGCAGAGAAACAGATGGACTACAGTCTGTAACTGTAGAACTACAAAGTGCACCTATATAGTAAGTGGAGCTGATAAAATGGACAATGAGCGTAGAAACAAGGAGGTGCTCATAATGTTATGCCTGATTGGTGTACATAGACTTAAATATGGCATTTTTATGCAAATTTTAGTGCACAATGTCTGTTTATTTACTGTCTTTCACACATTGGAAAAAAAACATAAAATATAACATTTTTGAACAGTCCTTTGGAACGCTGCAGTGATCCATTTACTTCCTGACAGCCAGGAACAGCACAACGTTTAAGCGATTCCCCACATCTTCCACTCAGACTCTCTGCAGGAACAACACTTCGTGTCACTTCAGTGGGAATGGGCGGTGCTAAACTGCTGTATGCTGACAACTACAATGAATTCAGAATGGGCTGTTTGTTCCATATCGCTGCTCTCGGAACAAAACATCATATCTCCAATATAAATTTACAGGAGAAAGAAAAACATGCTTTTTATTTATAATGTAAGTCTGTGGAACCGGACTTTTTTCCAAGTTCCCTCGGACCATTTCTTTTGGCCCAATTATCATGTAACTTACACACAATGTAAAGTGCAACAGACATGTCAAAAAAAAGTTTACATATCACTATTCTTAATTTATATAAGCAATAAAAATCTGATATGAAATGGGCCCTTTAAGTTGTAATCACTATGTAACCACTGAAACTTGAGTGAACAGTTCATCTCGTTTTGTAGGGCAGGTTACTCAAGGAATTTAGAGGATAAAAGAAAAAAGAAAGGGGAGAGAGTATCTCTCACAACCACACCTGTTTTGCCCTTAAGCTCATAGAGATCGGCTCAGACATGCAGCTATGCAGGGTAGTGTTACAACACACACACACACACTGTCCGCTGGCTCACTCTAGTCATACCAGCAAACCTGCGCACGCCCATTCCTGGCCTACCACAGCCAGATTCTTTGCCTTCAAAGTCATTTGCAACAGTTAGGTTACTTTTCTGTTTTGTGCTGCTATCAGGACTGCAGGACGTCACGATATTGGCCTCTACAAAATTGACATTACAGAAGGCCTCAACATGCAAATTAGCTTTCTAACAAATTAATGTTGTGACTGTGTACTGTGAACAAAATGACCAACCAAAAAAAAAAGTAAATTACTTTGGTCAAAACAATTCAAGTTGGGTTCACGAGTGGCGCAGCTGTCCAGGTGTTCGTTCTATCATCGTCCCTGGTGATGCCACAGCCATCCGTAATCAGGAGTCCAGAGCATTTTTGTCCACTGACATTGCGATTGCGTCAGTTCTGCGGTTAGCTCATGGGTGATGTAAGTTTGCATGACTGATCCCCCCAAAAAACAGCAAGTAACCTCTTCAACTCTTTGAGACCACCGGTGGTTCCAAAACGCACTTCGTCATGTTCTTGATAACTTTCATATTTCATAAGCTGCATTCAAAAGGTGGGGGTCATATGAGAGCTGTAACTGTCTTCTTTCCAGTCAAATAGATGGGTGATGTAATTTTAAACCCTTATAATAAAAGAAGCTGAACTCACAATTTTTTTTTTCTACTGAAAGTCGACCCATTTTTCCACAAATCTGGGCTATAAAGTATAAATAGATAGACTCTATATAAATATAAATAGACTCTTCAGTGATCAGCTCTTTAAAAATTATTTTTATAAAATAATACAAAGAGATTTTTGGCTTTCAGCAGTAAACTGTAAGCATATAGCAATGTGTGTGTGATCATAAAACACATGTTCTGTTAATTTGCAAAAAATAAATCAATAAAATAAAAATTGACATTTATTTCATGCAGTTACTGAATAATTTGCCTTATGATTTGGTCATGTAAATTCAGATGGAAAAAACTAAATATACCCTGGAGAATAAGCATGTAGATCTGTGTCACGTGTGGAGAAAAACAGTTTGCTAACCATAACCTTTCGCTAGCTAGCTTGTTTTGCTTGTTGACTGTAATCCAAATGCTAAAAAAGCACAGAAATGTGGAGGCAGGTTTTAAAGGAGGTGTGCC